>NW_026460419.1:0-23966 GCF_021730395.1 Mercenaria mercenaria | reverse complement strand
AAGGTCACTATTGAAGTTCTGCTCCATAATTTCTGTATGCATAGATGAATTATCTTAGTGGTACACACAAACGTTCCCCGTAATAAGACATTGTGTCAGCACATGATCTTTGCTTGTCGGTTAAAGGTCAAGGTCCTTGTTTAAGGTCAAGTAAAAATTTCTGTCCCATAGCTTTTACTGCATTGAAGGATTTTCTTTATTATTACACGTAAATGTTCCCTATTATTAGACTATGTTTTGTGCATATGAGCCATAGTTGTCGTTCAAAGGTCAAGGTAACTATGAAGGTCAAGTAAAATTGTTTCCTCTCCATTACTTTTATTTGCATTGATGGCCTAATATATTCGGTCACTTCCTTTTCATAAATTGAGCATTTATTTTGCAAGATCCAGAAATTAACAATTATCCAGGGGATGTTATTATGATCTTTCTGAATTTTAAAGATATCGATATCTCAATATAATGTCAATTTGTTATATAGATTCTAATCGAGAAATGTCATATTGTGGCCCGGAACAATTTTCTGTTTTTGTTTTTTTCGTTTCTTACAAGATGGAAAATGTTGCTTTAATAAAAATTATCCAGTGTATCAATTTTTTTTTTTCACTAAAGTCAAAACTAATGAAGGTGTTTTAGATATTTGAAAAATTCCTTAATCACTCTTGAAGTTACATTTAGAATGGTGAATAATACAGGTAAAACGTCTTATTTTAAAAAATCAAGGAGAAAATCGATACAGAAAAATGTATATCAGAAGTTTTGTGGATCAACTATTAGAACATTGAAAATTAAAAATGGATGTTCGAGTTAATATCAGATACAATCACTACAGTGGAAATTTATACTTGCAAAATTTCATGCCGTTTTAACAAAGTTCCCATTCGTTTAACCAAACAAAAGGGTCGAAATATTTTCCAGACAGGTAGACTGACGAACGGGAAAGAAGAATAGAGAATTTGAGATTTCAAACTTCGCCTTCCCCTTCAACGTCTCTCATATATATTTCGGGTAAAACGTCACCGAAATGCGTGTATTTTATTTATATCACACGTTGCTACTAAAGTTTTCCATGTAATATCACGTAAGCCGAAGACTTCGCTTTATTACTGTGCGAAATAAAAAGCTTAGTTTCAGGATTTCTGCTTATTATGCTATTTGATTATCCATATATATAATTAGACTAAATTTGATGCGAAACACTATCAATAGGTATAAGAATAATGAAGTTTTGTATGGCTAATGATTTTAACTAAATACATTGAATTGAACCTGGAAGTATAAAGTTATCAACTGATTTTGAGAAACTTTGAGATTTTGTTCAAACTTTAACTTCTACGGCATATTTGTGTCCCCAGGCGGTATCGATTATACCAGATGGGCCTTTTTGTCGTATGAAGTGAAGTTTTGAACATCCGAAGATGTGATATCACGAAAGTCGAAACTTCATTCTTTTTACATCTACTCTGTCCACATACTCGGCATCAAAGACTGGAATCTGGATTGAGGCACATGGTATGACAGTCATTTTACTTGAAAAATAAATAATTACGCGCGATTATCATTTGGTGGAACATATTATTTTCACATCCAAATAAAACCAATCTGTTTCTGTCGGACACTTAATACGACAATTGCGTTTTAATTATAAACATAAATTGGTATTAGTAAGACGGAAAATTATTTTGAAGTATCAGATAATTTCAGATTTATGATATCATGATGAGAGACTTTTCCTGTTAGCCGTATGGGATAACTCCATTTTTTAAATGCACGGAACCAAAGCCTGGCAAAGAGACATTGTGGGTTAATTCCCCCTTTGATTCTTACATTTTATAAAGTCAGTCTTGAAACTCGGTGTGACCCTACCCTATCCCTACCACCCTCCCCCTCCCTCCCCCTGAAATGGATGACACCCTCTTTAATGTTGGTGTCCCTCTTATAAAAAATCCTGGATCCGCAGATGCTTTACTTATAAAATAGTATAATAAAATCATATTGTGCTGTCTGAGAGTTTGGCATTATACAGAGTCATACAGAGTGTCATTATCACTTTGATATGATCATTATAGGCTATTAACTTTGTATGTGGATATATGCACGAGTTTTGCAGCGGTAATATTGCGCGACTTTAGGAGCGCAATATTGTTCGCGAAAGAACGTGTGCATATATCCACATACAAAGTTCATAACCTTTTTATTACATATCCACTATCAAATGATTAATTTATATCTAAATTATCGTTCTGTCACAAAAGAGAGGAAAAAATACGGAAAACAATTCTCCGAAAATGCAATAAACAAATCAAACTGACACTCATTAATATTTTCCGCGAAAATGACGTCAACTTGTTGTCGCAACGTGCGCGTGGAGGCCATGGACGTCACGCGTTCTTTCCATTACAACGTTAAGAAAACATTCCACGTCCTATATTAGTCCAACTCATGACGTAATTATAACTTTCATTTCATTTCAGTCTGATAAATTACTACGTGCCAGTATCTAATAGGTCAGATTAATCAAAGAGTAAAAGTAAACAAAATGTTGCATAAATTACAAATTAAATAAATACACAATAGCAACGAAAATCTAAAGAAACGAGATTCGCAATGGACGGACCGTCAGGGGAGGTAACTAGAGTCACGGATTGGGACTAGTCCGATATGAAAGTGTTCAACGTCATGATATGGAAAAATATTGCACGATCACGGTCCATTGAAACCCAATGGAAAATAATTTTAGGTATGTAATAATCATTTTTATTTCCTCTCGTGTATGATTTACAATCGTGCATTGTATACTGACTATACTGACATAATTTTATATAAAACCTAAATAGAGCAACACTAACGAGTTTTTACATTGTTCACATTATTTTATCGTGCCTTTTTTGTGTTTTTTTTTTTTTTGTTGTTGTTGTTTTTTTGGTAATCGCTCTAATATTCATGCGATGATTATATTAATTGAAATGTTTTTTTTTTCATTTAATTTTCATTCTTTTCATTTTTAAAACCTCTTGTAAATTCCCTGCCCTTTCGGAAAATTGGTATCAAGATGCACGAAAAAAACGATCATAAGTACAGATAAATTGAATGGGCGGATTAAAAGGAGTAAGGTTCATTCTAATGTTTGAAATCTCAAGGAATTTTAATCGAACTTCAACTTCATAAGAGACGTTGAAGGGGAAGGCGAAGGTTGAAATCTCAAACTCTCTAATGTCTCTCATAGCAACGTCGCTAGAGGGGGATGGGGGAGGAAATGGTGGTGGTTTGATAAAAAAGAATCGACTTAATGCCTAAACATTCTATTTTAACAATTTTCATAGCGCTGGGAGCAAGAATAGTACTAGCTTGTTAATACTCTTTTCATATTTACTATCAGCAGTTAACTGCATCCCTTATAGATGCATATATGCATTAGGTTTTGGAAATACAAGACAAATATATTTTTATAGTTACAATCAAGTTCTTTACAAGCTAAAACAGGTTGAGAGTATTAGGTTCAACATAATTATATTAATGAACGGATGATTTATTTATAGACTTTAAAAATGGTAAATCTTATGTCTGTTGTTCACAACACAATTACAATTATTGTAAATTTGTTTATATTTAAATTTTCAAAGAAGTTATATTTAGATTTTCAAAGAAGTCTGCTACCAGTATCCATACGTGAAATTCTTAAATTTCTCAACGGCTCTGTTGTCAAAAGAAACGAAGGTACAGTACTTCTTACATATTTAACACTAACAATATTTCATGATTGTAAAATTGTTTCAAAATTCATTTCATATGCGTAAATAACCTACATGACTGTAGTATCCCATGCAGTCATCAGCAGTGATACTGTTAACACAACACATGATCGCATATTCCAAATTATCTTTTGCCACAGAACGTATATCCTCACTTTTCATTAAAGTTTTAATGTGATTAAAACACAATTCCACTAGAGTAAGTTGGCAACAAAATGTACTCTATCCAAAATCAGTTCAGCAAGCGTGATATTACATCATCGGCACGGAAGCGATGAATTGGACAGTTATCCAAAACCAAGAAATTAACTGGTCGTAAAGCTAAGTTTCCGTAATTCGTTGTAGAATTTAATGCATTTGAAACAAATTCCATAAATGTATCTGCATTACTAGTACCATCAAGAATATTTGCATGACACATTCCATCAATTCCTATTAGTAGATTTAGCGTCACATATTTTGTTCGAGTACTGGTCTGTATTTTTATAGCCAGCCATTTCCCCTTTTATTTATCTACCATAGCAACGGTTACACATATCAGGTTTGTGAAAACCGCTTTCGTCAAAAAATTCATTTTCTTTGGATCTGTTCTGCACATGACGGCAAGAAAAGCTCTAGTGTACATCAAATTTTCATCGTTGATCCTTTCAGGTGCAGTTTTTGAAAGAATATCCGGGTCATTTCCTTCTTCAATAAGCCGCAAAAAAGCCGGTTTTGAAATGTCAACATCACACATAGCGCTCAATTTCTCTGTGATATTCCCAAGGGACATTGATGGTGTCTGCTGCACGAGATATACTATTTGTGCTCATGCGTCAATTTCCCAATTGCACGTCGAAAATACGGAGATGGAGTAAAACATTTTGTTGCACAATACTTATTCAATAGGTTTCTCACAGTGCCCCTGTCTATTTTTAACTGTATTGCTACGGCTGTATATGCACCGCGAGGTTTGATGTTTAAGTTTTTATCTGCACCAAAATTGATTATCTTTTATATGATAAGATTTCTTAAATCGGAGCTCAGCGGCCTCCCACATCTAGGCCTAATTGACGTAACCATATTTTATACAGAAATTGTGCTGGGTTACGTACTAAACGTACGCGAACACCATATTTAGTTTTGACTGGCCTACACGCTTGCCATTGTAAGAGTAAACGACAGCTTTGGATAACCGGTTAAGGACAGAGTCGTAATATGCGGCGATAGCAAACTATCAGACGGGTAGTAATTATATTCCTTAATGTAAAGTTTCTTTATAAATCGAGTGTATTGTCAAGATTCACTTAACTTTCCCAGAGAGAAACTATAGATTTTCTGGTCCCAATCAGTTAAAAAGACTAAAAGGTCAGTGCTGATTTGTGAGACATGAAAGCATAGATTTGATTACATGTGCATATGTTCAACAAGTGTGTATGTAGAGTGCAATTCGGGTGTTTATTTAAAGCATCATCAAAACTAATCTTATTGGGTTAGTAGATTTGCTGTGGCATGTGCGTGTTCGTTTGTACTGCTAGGCGCTTTGCTGTAATTGGTCTGGTATATTGTAGCCACGGATAGTAACGTAATAAACCGTATCGATCCGTTACTGAGCCGTACAGATTGGTACGGATTGACACGGATTACTACTTCAAGGTACGGCTCAGGTATTGATCGATACGTTTTACTACGTAGCTATCCGCGCCGTATGTGTGACTGGGGTATTAAACAATGTCAAAAAAATCATTCAGTGATTGTGTTCTAGAATTCCAATAAACGAACATATAAATTCTTGGAAAGGTTTCCGAAAAAATATATTACTTGTTTAACTTTCGATAAACGTTCCGAGGAAGCGAAATTGAAATCTTCTCATGGCACATGTATTACACCATAAAACAAATAAATTTCTGCAATAAACTTCCCTGAAGGAGTAAACCATAACACTAAATTGCTATCGCTTTCTATGATTTTATACTAGGTTTAAAGAATTCGAGATTTTACTGTATTGAAAAGCTATTGAAGTTTTGTATGCACGGTTATTTCGTGCTATTTGCAATGGTACATGTATATGATTGAGTTGAATAGTCAATTAAGTCGTTCGAGGTTGTCTGCATTTGTTAATACAACACACACTTCTTACATGTATACAAACTGGAGTATAAAGCTGGTGACCAAACGACCACGTGGGAATACGGAGGGAAATTTAGCTGCAGCGGAGTCAAAGAATTAAATTGATTCCGGTCAGATAGCTCAACTAGCTTCATTGGACATTCTCAAGAAATTCAATGACAGCAAATGCTCACCTTCATTTTCATTTCCACTAGACGTTGGTGAAAAATTGTCTTTTCTGCTCAGAGTTCATCATACAATTAGCAGCGGGAAAGATAACTCTTGCAAACACCTGATTCGCTATTTTTAAAAAATGTGACCCCAAAAAATTTAATCGCTTGAAAACGCGTTTTAAACCTAGTTTATTGTGTTGCATGGAAGGTATCTTAAATACTGTATAATTTGTAAGACGGGAAAGTATGGCGATTGTAAATTATACTCTGTTTTCCAAATTGAATGTATTTGCATTGGGCTACAATTTCATTTTCGTTTGTTTACTGAATGGCTGAAAAAAACTCTCTAAAGAAATTATGGAAATCTTTTTTGCAATAGATAAATAAGCCATATCAAAATAAATGAATTACATATAGGACAAATAGGCATTTAGCTGCAGTCACTTTTGCTACAAAACTGAAAAAAATTGGTATGTGTCAAAATCTAGGACATGACTTTTAAAACCCAATAAAACTTTATCAGTAAATTTTATGTTCAAAAACCAATTGATTTGTCTTTTATACACATTTAAGAGTCCAAAACATAATTTTCATCTTGTAATCAAAACCAACAAAAAAGTGATGGCTGTTGCTAATACGGGACTAGGATTTACCACAAGTTGTAACAATGACTGTCGTAAATTTATCAAAATACTGATAATACAGGTTACAGAAACACCGTACATCAGAAAAGTCGAGAAATATTTAGGACGAGCCAAGTGTCGAATACAGTCTAAACAGGTAGTGAGGAGACCACGGGTTGACTGACAAGAAACTTATCCATATGATCTAGAGAGAAAAAGACTGGGATGTTATGTAAATTATGAGTATCATTTTTCGATTTATGTAATTTAAGTTTGAGATATGATTTGTCTAAGCCCCAGATGGTAAGGAGTGACGTCTTATGTTGTATTACGCCAAGCTGAATGGCAACGGCAAGCGCCGATGGGCGAGATTGATAATTGTATTTACAAGTGCAAGCGTCGATGGGCAAGATTTATATTATATTTTTCTTGTTATTCTATTTTAAGATTTTCAGTTGTATCAATATTTCCAATTTAATATCATTTATCTGGGTATCATTTGAATGTCATATTATAAAATATTTGATTCACATCTTAAGAACAAATTATGTTGTAAATGTAGAGGTTAGCGCCAAGGTTTGGTTATGTAACATAGTCGAGTTAATGATAAAATTTATACAATCAAGCGACTGCATATAGTTTTATAAACTAGATTTTAATTTTCTTTGACAGGCAACTTTACTTTTAGATAATGCTTGTTTCGTAAGAGCGCTGGCAATAGACCTAGCAATGTTTATTTCTTAATAGCTTTGGAATTATTCCAGTTCATTGACGTAAGAAGTATTTACATATTATGGTTTTGATATTCATTCTCCCACGAAGTAAATCAATATTCATATGTCACGTCAGATGTGCGTCTATACGACAATCGGACTGCGAAATCTATTCGCAAATATGGAGTTGTGGTGTAAGAATATGCGCCAACGCCTATCACGAAGTAATTATAAAATTAATGAATTTACATTATGATGAGCGCATTGCTTAATTTAGCAACCTGTTGTAATTGCATTGCCTAATAAGCTTTATCTCGTTTATGTTGCTTTGTAACTCTCACTGACATATATATGATTGTGCCTACGTCAGTGTTACCAATGTACTCACGTCAATATTACTAATCGGTATTGCACAATATCTTATGAATATTTCATGAGACAGAGTTACGTACATTTTTTATAAATACAGCATTCGTTTTGTGTGTTGGGGGAGGACTGAGAGAAGGGGCAGAAATGTAGAGCCGCGTGAAATAGGGTACCTCGCGGTACCTTGTACCTTTGGTACAATGATGCAAGAATGTATTGGACACTTTTGACGTATTTGAAACTTAGAAATATATTATTTTTATTCAACAACTATAGAGAGGAGGAAGGAAGTTTGGAAACTTGTTATTTTATATAAAAACTTATAAGAAACAAACAAAAACATCTTTGTAGATAAATTATTTTTATTTAAGGTTTATTTCGGGTGAGAGAGAAAACTAACCAGAAAATATTTGTAGTGAAAATAAATAGTAATAGAAGTAGAAAGCGAACCTTGCTTATTTATTAAAAGGAACCTGGGTAAAGTACTACTAAAATAGCGGACTACGTTACGTCTTATTGATTTTGTTTAGCCGACTACGCATAATAGATCGATTTGGTCCTCGTGACAAGGATACGATCCTCTGGTTTCAGCCAACTATGCTTCAGTTATACCGTCATTGATAAAATGTCCAGCTCATACATTCTAATTGACCAAACTTTCAATTTAATGTTTTTATTCAGTACTGGCTGTATTTGTCAAGTGATTATTTGCATAATATATGGTGGTCGAACACCGATATATATCTAAAATGGTAATTAGAAGGTTTTAATACATATGGAACAAATGTAGAATCGAAATTTAAACAATGTTCGTGTAAGCTATGTTGATTGGGTAGCATCTCGATTGATAAATATATTGATCAATATAATAATGTATTTTTCAAACCTGTAGATTACTGGTCACGTGAATACTGCAAATATCAAAGCAAGACTGCTACAGATATAACAAGGTAATTAAATGATTGTCAACACAACAACAACAACAACAACATTTTTAAATAGAATTCTGATTGTCTACCATTGATTCTTTGTCGCATGATGACTTGCAATATCAATGGTCGATTAAACTACAGCATAATTGCTATAGATGGAGCAACCGTACTATCGAAAGCTGAATGAAGATCAGTAAAGCATTGTTCGATAAGTAGCATTTTATTTGACAAGGATTGTCAACTACAGATGTATTTTGCAGCCTGTAGATTATTGTTAATGTAATTTAAAAGATAGTTATATGTGTAAGATAAAGGTAAGATTACTATAGATGTAAGGTGATAATAAGGCGACTGCCCGTATATGGAACAGTTGAAAAATCGAAAGTTAAATAAAGAGCATGAGAGTTCCGTTAAATGGGTAGCATTCTAAATGATGAGAATTGTTAATTAAAGGTATATTTGAAACCCTTACATTACTGGTCACATAATTCTCTGCATTATTATAATAAAATTGTTACAGATTTTAGAAGGTAATTAAACGATTATCATTTCATCGAATTATTGTAGTGAGGTAGACAAATTACAAATCTTTAAAGGCATCTTTATGAGATAGCATTCCAATCGTCTATCAATCGATTATTGGTCGCATGATTGCTTGCATTATCAATGGTGGATTAGACTACAGTATACATGCTACAGATATAAGATGGTAATTAAACGATTGTCAGTACATCGAACAATCGTACTAGCGGCAAATAAATGCTGATTATAAAAGCAAAGTTGAATGGTTCATTAATGGTATATTTTAGCGATTGCTAATTATTGGTCACGTAATTACTTGCGATATGATTGGTGAAACACAGTGAGATTACTTTACCTTGGTCACGTTTGTATTACCTTAATCATAACTAGATATATACAAATAATTTATGTACTGGTTCAAATTGATCAACACCGATAATATCATATTGAAAAATATATAACTGAATGCATGTAGTAAATCTGAAAATGGTACACAGTATTTGAATATTGTAATATGACAAAAGAGTACATTTTTTTTTCTGTCGATATAATTTTCTCTAACAAAGGGGGATAATATGAGTTTATGAATAACACTATGTTTTCTTATCTTGCATTGATAGGCTGGTTTAAGTATAATCAGTACTTAACTTGTTGCCAGTTTTAGGACGATGTTTATAAATAATTTAGTTTATATTTTCTTCTTGACACATTTTTGCCTAGATTTCTACGGAATGGATATGCGTTATTTAGATCGATGCATATAGAGAACTGTTATATGACGGAATGAAGTACCAATGACGATATATTTGCCTCGTTTAAATTTCCTTTAGAATTAGAACGCAACATTTTCTTGTAAGATTAGAAATAGAAAGTTACATTTTCTTGTAAGATTATAAATAGAAAGTTACGTTTTCTTGTAAGATAGAAAGATAGGAGACTGCATTTTACCTAAGTGCAAAACTGATTCTTATCATATTCTCATTAAGATATAAATGTATTGTAAAAAGTCAAATGACTTTATATCCATTCGTAAGCTTAGTAAAATGGTAAGTTTTGATAAATGTACATGTTTTGGCTAGCAAATGAACTTTTATGGATTATATTATCTTCACTGAGGATAATAGTTTTTGGGAACAAATTTTGGGGAAGGAGATGTTAGGCCACAAGAAGATGGTAGGTTGTCTTGACACTTTGTATCTTTCCACTCCAGCCTTCCACGACGGAGTAGGGCTGAGTAGCCGCCCCGCAGCGCACTGACCGGGAAAGAAGTTTCAGTTATGTATGTTTTCTGTGTAGGAATTAAAGAAAATTGATAGTTTATATGAATGAAGTTGAGTTGAACAGGATATAATTATAAAGATTGTTTGCAGTTTTTTTGCTTTACAGTATAAATATGTGCAGTTTTAATTTACTTTGAAATGTATTAAAGTACATGAACGATGTGTAGATGTTAAAGCTAGAAAATTTGTTAACAATGTAGATACATGACAATACAGATAAAAATCCTAAATATGAATTTATGTATTCGTTCGCCTTTCATACCTCGATTTACTTTGATTATAGGATAAATGATTTATTTACGTTTGAAGGTAGCGAATTGGGAAAAAATGTTACCCTCCCCCTCTTTTGTTTATATCGGTTGCATAACCAAGGGAGTTTGAAAATAGAGTTTGCTCAGCTGTGACAGACCACATTTAAATACAAAAGATAAACCACATTTAAATACAGCTGATGAGGAGTTTCTACACTTGAATTAAATATGGGCATTGGATATCTTCAAAATTTTACATCCATCATTTGACGTTGTACTGACATAAACGGATTGATATTATATTTGATTCTGAACGACAGTACAGAAGATTAATTAGTCATACTACTATTGAATTCATATTACATATCTGCGTACTGATACATATATACAAATTGGTTTAGAGTTAGTGCAACTTTTATGGCGAAGTACTTTGCTACATACCCTAGTTGCAATACTCCGTCGGTAAAAACATTCAATATTTCACGCTGTCCACACATACATAGAGAAATCAAAACGTTTTGACTGAAGTTTGCAAACCTCAGTTATCTCACCGACTTCAACCTCTAATATCGCTCCTCTAACAACTTACTTACTTCTGATTCTAATCTTTTCCTTAGACTGTTTCGTGTCAGTACTTACGCTCCGTTTTTATTATAACAACCATAGTAATCAAGGAACATATTCAACTTTGGTCGAGATTTATTATTATAATTAATTTTAACCGTCATTACCTTGTACCGATACTTAGTATGTAGTGGAGAGAATTACTATAAGCCCTAGCAGCTTTAAATTCAATCCACTTGTCTTGATATTTGTATAGTATGGATGCTATATGTATGTATGTTATATGTAATGTATATCTTGATAAATAAATATGTTTTAACTAAACTAAACATTCAATGGTATTCATACACTCACGGGTAGAGTCATTCGAGATCTCGACTAAGAAAATTGTTACACTAAATCAAACATTTAACATGAATATAAAGGTTAAATCTATAAAGCTATATCAAGATTCGGATCCCGAAATACCAAAGCAATTTACATTGTTTTAATTTACGTTAGTTGACTGGAAAAATGTTAAGTTTCACATGAGAAAGGTTCAATTATTTGCATGGTGCTGGTAGACTAACACCTGTACCAATTCTGATGTATAAATCATGCATTAAAATTAAGGATTAACAATGATTTCAAAAACAATAAAACTAGTATATATCTTTACACAAACCCGTCGGGAGACGAATACCTTCTCCTTTACCTACCCCACTCTCGCAATATCACTGCTTGGTTCATTGCTATGCTGCTCGTGTATCTGGCAGCAAACTTGGTTTTCTCTCTCTTCGATATTTTTAGGGACCATTACAACTTGAAAAGAAATATTTTAAACAGTTTTTTTTCACTTGGAAAATTCGATGGGTCTTCATCAAACTTCGTCTGCACCATCACTGTAAGGCCCCTTCCTAATATTGGTCAAACGGGGGTATTTGGCTCCTTTCAGGGACAACGAGAGCTTGAATTAGAAGCAAACTTATAAATTACTTCTTCTTATGAACCGCTTGATGAATCTTTATCAACTTGCTCTGATTTTTCTGAATATCAACATTACTTAATGGTGTGATAAAACCCTATACTAGTCAAAGATGTTTTGTAATATAATTATGAAAATGATAACTCTTTTTATTTCTGGGGCCACCTACGGTTCCGTATTGTCGTACCCTGTGATGACAATAAGTTAAATGTACGAAATTAACAACAAAAAAGAAGAACCCATCCCGCTCCCCCCCCCCCCCTCCAAAAAAAAATAAAACAAAACAAATACAAATAACTAAAACAACAACAAAAAAACAAAACAAAAAAAAACAAAACAAAACAAAAAACCATTTTCGGTTATTATGTTGTTTTATGCTTCGGGAGAAACAAAAAAACAAATTTCATGTCAGTTTTGGTATACAAAACGTATCTGTTTATTTGGCAAATTAGCACTAGATTTTACCAAAAGACTGGTTAAAGCTTCGGTTTATGAAAATTTGACTTGCATTCAAATCGTTTACATACCGCGGGAAATCAAAAAGTAAATATCATCCAATTACGGCTATGCCGAAACAACGGAATAAGTACATTTTTATGCATCAATGTTCTTTACTGCATTTTGTCTTCGTTCAAATATCAAGCTGAACAACCGTTTTTTCTGTGATTCCTACTTGGAAGTATTGAAATTTACTTTTTGTGGTACATAAAATGACGAAAATGATAAGAGTATTTCACTGGCCTTCATTTAAATTGATTGAAACATCACTTGGAGCAGTTCTTGCGCAATTCTGATGATAATCGATGTTGAAAGTCTTTGCTTATTAATGTAGAAGTGATATATAACCTCTCGATAGAAAATTGCCATACTCAAAATTCGAAAAATCGAACCAGTAATTGGGGTTCTATATTTTTGTCTGTCGGTTTATTTAACGCATTTTATTTTAGAAAAAGTGTTTAAGAATTTTTATCAGCTAAATGCTCTAAGACAGTTTCATGGATTTCTGACCAGTACTCAAGTAAACTATTTCTCACTAAATCCCCGATCCCTGTGCCTGATATTACAAAAATAGTCATAAAGAATGTTTTAAAACATTGTTGTTGACTGAAAATGTTTACGCTGGCACAGAAATAACGTCCTTTTATAACAGTAAAGATCAATTAATGACAGAATTTTTTCTCTTGACAACATTTGTAACATGAAAATTTTTAATGATTACCTTTGTCAATTGTACAAGGCCAATTCACAATTTTGACCCCCACTCTCCGGCCCCTGTATATAGTTAAAGTGATACGGTAGCTTTAAGAACATTTAAGTCCTAAAAGTGCTTTTTAGATATTGTCAGTTCTAATCGTGCTTTTCAGAATATGACAATGCTACATATATCTATGTAAATATTCATTTTAAAAAGTAAATTTAAAATATTCTGATTTTCATACATAATGGGTTTTCTTCCGTAATATTGCCAGTGTACATGAAGTTATTTCCCTTTAATATATTACATAGAAGTCTAAACATAGGCCAAATAACATCTCAGCTCCTGTTACGCAATATTCCTTCAAGCTTTGGAAGTTAGAAATAAAATCATTTAGCCTGTTCAGTTCATCAGATGTGACGGGTAAGGAAAGCCAAATATATAATAGTCTTTGTAATATTTCTCCCACAGGTTATGTATGAGGTCATTTGGAACTTTACCAAAAAACAGTTTCAACAGCTTATCACTCGATTCAGAAGTGTAACCCGTTTCATTTCGTTTTGGTATATCAACTTTTCCACTGGCACCGATGAGCTGCAATAATGTTTTAATATCATCGTGAAAATGGCTGTGGAGAACTATAAAGTCGTACTGCATTTCACACGGCTGACATCTTTCAAAATACGGATATAAATGTCTGTTAATGGTTTTCGTTTGTTCGTGTAAAATAAGTTGCAAATATTCTTTAAATGAAACCGAAGGGTCTTTGATAATGTTGCAAAAGCACGACTATCTCTATATAGATAGTAACCTTTCTATTGGTTCTCTTACCATCATTACTCTCATACAATGTTTCTCAGGCATAATGTTTTGGAAATTATCCATGCATTTTCTTTCGTATTCACGCACTGTAGGCAATGTAAGGTTGTTGATATCACCAGTAAAGTTGTTGTCAAGCACGTAAATCACGCGTCTAGTGTTCGTCGAAGCCACTTTACAGTTTAAACAAATTGTTAAGTCATAACTGCGACTTCTCCAAAACTCTCCATTGAATCTATATTTTGCATTGGGATAAAGTCGTAAATTGTTTTCCTTCAGAAATGTTTGACATCTTTCTTTGACAAGGTCTGCGCGTTGTTTAATTGAAAGTCTTTGTCCATTTTCATTACACAATTTGTGCATTATCTGAAAAAGAGACAAAATGTTAAAACAAATGTGATACCACTTTTAACTTTTAAGTTAGAAACTCTTTGAATACTTTCTATAAGGATTTTAGAAAGCAATAACTCAATCCGTTCATCCGAAAAAACATCGAGCTCTTCATATTCTTTATATGGGTCATAGGAAGCACCAATAAGGATTTTCCTCCATTTTTCAATTGGGAATATTCCATGACTCGGAACAAAATGTTTTGATATAATAATATACCGGCATCTAAACCTGAAACGACCAGTGATTTACTCCATTTTGCAGTTAAACTGATGCCAAACGAAATCGACAAAAAGTCCAAACTTGATAATGCAAAAAACTACGTTAAGGACAAAGGGTTAACCAGAGCGAATGTTTGCTCTCCTCTAGAAGAAAGAATACAAAAAGAAAGGACAAATACAAGAATGTCATAAATACCCTGAAATTCGGGAACTTTACAAAGGGTCTTTTACAAACATTGTGTAGATTTAAATTACCAACTATGTATAATTTTATCAGTCAAAAACTCACAAATATCATAGCAACTGTCAAATAATTGTGATATTGTACGTATGAAACATACAAAATCACATTTTTGTAATTGTTGAGGTCTTTTGTGACGTTGATAAAATTGGAAATCCAACTATTCTTTAATTTGGCAATATCGGACGTGAAATTGAACTAGGGACTACAAAGAAGAGGGTTGTCAATGAGGCGACAGTTGCTTATATATTTTATATTACATACTTATCATTGGGAGGGATGGGATGCGTTTCCGTTGCCGAGTGGTTAAGGCCGCTGACTTCAAATCATTTGCCCCTTACAAATGTGGGTTCAATAAAATCTGTAGAAAGATCCTTTGGAAGGAAAGAATGCATCCAAGAAGAATTATAGCAAACTCGGTTTGATTGAGTCTGTTCATGAGAGGTAATGAAATGTGCAACACCTCTTACGCACCCCAGCACCGGCAAAAGCGGAACTCTTAAAAACACACGTTGAATGGACTCCATGATCCCACATACCAAGAAGATGTAACAACAGTGATTCCAAGTACGGGGAGACTTTTTACAGCCACCACACGACACTCAAAGATTGTTGCTATGATCGTTAATAAAATCTGTGAAAAGATCCGTTGGAAGCAAAGAATGAAACCAAGAAGAGTAATAGCAAACTCAGTTTTCTTGAGTCTGTTCATGAGAGGTAATGAAATTTGTAACACCTCTCACGCCACCTAGCATCGACCCAAGTGGAACTCTATTACACATGTTGAATGGACTTCATGATCCCAAACGACCAGAAAATATATCACACTTGCGGATTTGAATTCTTCATATGAGGAAGCCATCCAACTGGAAGGTTGCTGGTTCCTCCCAGATTCCAGCTCATGTTGAATTAATGTACAGAGGGGCATCTGGGGTGTTCTTTCTCCGTCAACGCTGGAAAGTCGTCATATGCTCTTTAATTCTGTCGGTGTGAGGTTATGTCCAACAAAAATAAAAACAAAAATGCAAACTTAATTAGACACATGTACTTACATATTCAGTTTTGATATAGTCACTTCCGTAGTCCTTCCCGTAATATTTAGTTTCTTTCTGACTCCTATCACTATTACATCGATTATTTGATTTGTTAATATATTTTGTTTCGAGATGTTTCATGGACATGCCTTCTGTTTTGTATCTAGCTCCGTTATATTTCGATTTAGAGTTTTTCTTGCGTTGGATTTGAACATTTGAAGTGGAATTTGATATCTTTGGTTGACCCGTTCGGGTTTCTTTCATTGCTTTAGGCATCTCAATACGTTTTGCCAGCAGGTTCGCAAAGAAAAATGAAAAAACGCAGACAACTGGATAAGAAAATAAACAAATAGTCGTTACAGGTTACATAAATATTAATTCGTTTGCATTTCTCGAAAGACATTAATTTATTTTAATAAACAAGATTTAATTACTAATCACATCGCACTAATGCTATTCTTGGAATGTGGCTTTTCCTTGGGGAAACTAATCCCTTTAAATCCGGAATTACATACACTCAACAAAATTCCTAATTGGTCAGTTTACATTGTATTACTATTTTCTTAATAATGCATGTATTCACATGAAATTTCCCATACCGATATTTGAATAGGTACTGCAGCTAATTATTGATTTATTTTTGGCGACTCACAGCCAAAGTAACCGCGTTAGGCGTTTTGACTATCATTACATATTTTGCACGTGCAGGGCATGTGCACCAACATGCACATGTTCGTTTACACTTTTGGCATTACTGACGAAAGTCCTACAAGAAAAACACATATTTTGGTGAAATTGACACAAAAGCAACGCGACGGAGCTGTCGGAATGTTGCTAGCCGGAACACATTTACGACACGTGTGTAATTATTTTTGCAATTTCAAAGGAATTTTGATATAATTTGTTTGTAGCTGTTAATTTGATGGTTATTTCCATTTTAACCTTATTTCCGTTTACAAGAACCTTCAATCGTTGGTTATCTACCATACGCGCTCTTTTTGTAAAATTTAACCCAAGGACAATTCATTTAAGTGACCAATTTTGAGTTTTGTTGTAACATTCTGACAGCCCGGGCGCGTTACTCCTGTGTAAATTTCACATTGATTTGTGTTTTTCTAGTAGGACTTTCGTCAGTTATGCCAAAAGTGTAAACGAACATGTTCATGTTGGTGCACATGCCCTGCACGTGCAAAATATGTAATGATAGTCAAAACGCCTAACGCGGTTACTTTGGCTGTGAGTCGCCAAAAATAAATCAATAATCAGTTATGCCAAAAATGTTCACTAACAAGTGCATATTGGTGCGCATGCCCTGCACATGTAAAATATGCAATATTGATCAAAACGCAAAATGCGTTACGCTGGCCGTGAGTCGCCAAAAATAAATCAATAATTAGCTGCAGTACCTATTCAAATATCGGTATGTGAAATTTCTTGTAATTACATGCATTATTAACAAAATAGTAATACAATATAAACTCACCAATAAGGAATTTTGTTAAGTGTACATATTTGAAATCTAGAAACACCTTGTTTACTTTTCATAAATTAAATCTTAATAGTTGACATACGATCAATTGATTTGTTGTGAGTAGTTGAACACAAATGCATGAAGGTGTTAGATTATAGTCGGAATATTCGGCATCGAAACCACCTTTCAAATTACAAATCAATGTTTAAGGCATCCGATCAACAAATCGGTAACATTTTGATGCTTGTGATTATCTGTTTTGGTATCATTTGAAAGAGTTGTGTCTGCTGAACAAGAATTAGTAAATCTGACTATTTCAAATAATGTGCTAGAATCACTACATTCTTGTTTTTAACTGCGAAATGATAAATCTTGCACTGTATTTACTGGATTTCTGTTGAAGTATCACTGAAAACTACAATGCATCAAATGATTCTGTAAAGGGTTTTGTCATGTAATTTATAATAGATTTTATGTACTTATTAGGCATCAATATTTAATATGTGTATATTTTAACTGCAGTGTTAACAAACTTGTTTTTTTTGTGGATCAATAAAAAGATCCTTTCCGAGGCATAGAACACAGTCAAACATATAAAACTTCTTCGAAGGTTTGTAAACAAATTAATTAAATCTAAAAAACCAACATTCTGTATTTGCCACCTTAGCACTGTAAACGAATTGATACCTGAAAAGTACTTGCTGACCAATTTCCTGCCATCATATGAATTAGCATTTTACAGGTTTTTCAATTTCGTTTCCATTTTAGAACGAATTATACAATTAAAAACATATACTATTCTGTCTGAAAATACAAATAAAAGATTATTCAGTTATATTATTCTATAGGGATATTACTAAATTCAGAACAGTTGACTTCCTATACAGGAGATCCGCTAGGATACAAGTTCGAATTGTAAATAGTAGAGAGAATTTATGCCAACTAATTTGCCACCACAATTTACTAGACCAAATACGGCGAAGCGCCTAGCAGTACTAACGAAAACGCACATGCCACAGCAAATGGACAAACCCAATAAGATAAGATTCGATGCTGCTTTATTTACGAGCCCGAATTGTACTACAGATTCGTACACATTAGTACTGACATTTAAGTCTTTTGAATCGATCGGGACCAGAAAAGTTAACTGGATCCCGATGATACATTGAATATAAAGAGATAATTTGCATTAAGGGATATAACTAAATTTAACAATTGACTTCCCATGCGTGAGATCCGCTAGGATACAAGTTCGCATTATAAATTAATATATAATAGAGAGAATGTATACGAACTAAATCACCACTGCAATATACCAGACCAACTACGGCAAAGCGCCTAGCAGTACAAACGAACACGCACATGCCACAGCAAGTCCACTGACACAATAAGATTAGTTTCGATGCTGCTTTATATACGAGCTCGCATTGTACTACACATTCGTACTGGTTCAACATTCACACACACACACATATATATATATATATAAAATTATTTTGCAACGAGTTCAAAACAAAGTTGATAATCAGTCGTCTGTATTTCAAGACCTTGAAACGATTTTCCCAGTCAAAACTATTTAAACGTACATCTATGTTCTGGGCCAATCTGGATGGAGAACATACTGTAGCATATGCATGCGTGTATCATTGTCACCAGAGTTTATCATTAGATGCAGAATTAACGCGTTGTTTCATAGATAGTAAATCGATAATAGCAAAAAAAAGCCCCAAAGAAACAACAACAAAAAAAAAGTTGATGTTATTTTTGGTATTCAAATTGAAATAATTTGAAACTTAGAAAGAAGACAGCCCAAAACCCTGTGCATAAAATATGTATGATTGGACGTTAACCTGAATCATCCGGTTATGAATAAAAAAGCCGTTAAGTGTCTTGTGTTTGTTTCAGATGAATGGAAACCTGCACCATGGAAGTAGCCCCCCTACTGCTGGAACCTGTGCTCGGCGCGCACATTAATTTCTTATTTCACAAGAATGCATGATCAGATGATATGGCGACCAATAGCACAGAAATGTAAATGTCAGTATCAATATTTTTGTATGTCAAGAATTCGAAGAAAGAATATCTCTGCACAGCTGACAAGGTCAAGGGCCTGAATGAAGCATGGTCATGCACTAAAATATCAACACATCTATATACAAGTTGTTTGACAGTAACATATATACCTACACGAAAGGTCCAGACGGAATCCGCATTGAAAAGGCACGTCACTGAGCAGGAATTGAGCAGGAATTGCAATATTCCGTGTGAAATTGACACGGACACGAATTTTTTCTGGAGTCTGTACGGAGACTTTTATTTTTCCGTTCGGATAAATTCAGTTTTCCGTGCGAACTCTCATTATTTTCCTGCTGCAACCCACACGTCATTTTGGTAGACACGGACTTTTTCGACTTAGTCAAATTTTGTAGGTGGATTTTGGCACTTAGTACACTTAATACAACACGGACTTCTTCCACTTAGAAATTTGTACATTCCTACAAGCCCCAAAACAAGAGTAAAATGAAGTATGGATACAAAGGAATAAGAAAAACATTACTTCGAAATCTAGTCAAGTTTTAGTGTATATTTGATCGCCCTTAGCTCAGATTTCCGCACTGCATTTTAAGAAGCGGAGAAATTGCGGAAAAAATGCGGAAAAATTGCGGGAAACCTTCAGTTTCTGTGGAAAATAATCTTTGTTTTACGGAAAACAAATGACACTTAAACATTTCTCAGTTGCGAAAATTCTGATTCTGACAATTTCATAATGCGGAGAAGTTCCACTTTGACATTTTCAGTTGCGGAAATTTTGACTCTATTTCATAAGATAAAGACATTAAACTTTGAAAAACTTAGTGGTCAATTTGACTTTTTCTGATTTTTCTTTTAAATAAATAAAATATTACAAGATACTTTTTGCAGTAAATGTTGGCGGACCTCTTTAAGAATGAAAAGAGTTTCATTAACTTTCTTTAAGAAATCAAAACAAAAATGTGACATAAATTTAAATGGTTTGCTGTATTTAGTGTGTTATAACAAAAATGTCTCTTTCTACGAATGTTAAAAGTGAATAAATCAACAAAAATGATCCCAAATTCATAGGTATATAGAATATTCTGTTTGATTCGATTATGAGTGTATAGCCAAAGCAAGCCAAGGGAGAAGAAGAAGCAAAACTTTGAATGCTGAATTGAAACTGAACTGCAAACATATTCGTAGGTGTTACACTCAATAAATTGTTATAAATCTGATTTTTTTTTTCACATATACAAATTTTCGAGAGTGAAATTACTCCTAGTAAATTTCAAACTTTACCATTTTACTCAATCATAAGAATTATGATGAGTAAATACTCGCAGGCCCAGCGGTAGCGCTGGGATAAATTTTCTTGCAGCCAAGCTTTTAGCCAAATGAAAAATTTTGTAGCCAAATTTTATTACCTTTAGCCAAAAAATGTAGCCAACATAGCAGATGGAGTAGCCAAAAAATCCGAGGGCTTACAATAAGACATTGTAGGAGCTGAGCAGTTTGAAATATACTATAATTATTGTATATATTTCAAAATTAAATATTTTTTCTAAACTGTACATTATATACAACACACCACATTAGATAGCTTATGCAACTATGGTCGGCAGAAATGAATGAAAGCTGTTAATGTTTACAATTTTTTTATCTTACAAAAATATTGTTTGCGACTGACAACTTACACAAGAACATATAAACTTGCATGTACATGATTTCATACTGCTAACCAAAACTTATCCTGTGAATAATCTTATCTTTAAGTAATTTACAAAACGTAAAATAATATTCAATCAAATTTATTCAACCACTGCTGTTTGAATGCATGTGGTGTAGAACTTACAAGTGTAGACTTTTTGGATATCAGGAGTATCAGACAAATTTATACTTGTACCGTTTATGACCCTAATTTAACAGTAACGTGTATTAAACTTCTTTTTCAACAGTTTCAAACTTTACTTCTGAAAGTCGGCCGCGCCGGCGAAAGAGGCTCTTTTAATTTCCAATCAATTTTCGCGTAATGTATCAGTAAGTTTGTACAGTTTTCTTTGATCATCCGTTCAATTAACTTTAAACAAACAAACAGAATAATTAACACTAGCTGTAAAGTGTATTATGTTTATTCGCACCTCCGTGTGTGACAGATTTTAACCTTTCGATAACCCGTATAATGTTTTGTAGACTGGTATCGATTTTTTGCCTACAGAAATGCGTTTTGTCGCATTTCCGGAGAAGATTAAAAATACATTCAGCGATTGTTAACAAAATGTTTCACCGAGTTTTCGCCAAAAAATATTTTCTGTCGCCAAATTACTACGATTTTCCAATGGCGAATTTGGTGAGCGACAGCGCGAGCCCTGCAGGCCTATTAAAAGGATTCAAAGGATTTTCATCAAACTTGGGTCAAACGATCGCCTCATCAAGAACTCATGAGTCAGCCATGTCAACTCAAGGGTCAAGGTCACAACTTGAGTTCAAAGGTTTATGCTATGTATCTCCTAAACCCTTTGAAGGATTTTCATGAAACTTGGGCCAAATGATCACCTCCTCAAGACGATGTGCAGAATTCATGAGTCAGCCATGTCAATTTAATGTCAAGGTCACAGCTCAAGTTCAAAAGTTAAACCTTTCACTATCCATAACATTGTGGGGGGGGGGGGGATTTAGCTGTCTTTCAGACTGCCTTTTCATGTGCGGTAATGCATAGCCCTGTAATTCATAGAGAGAAACAATGGATGCAATGAACCGTATTAAAGTTTTTAGGGGTTTTGTAGAGTGATGTAGTTAAATGGCCCACAGGGGTCGACTTAAGGCTGATATTTCTACTAGCCAGCAGGGCTAGTTGAAATGGAAAGTTACTGACCCGACTTGTGTACCACTGGTCCAAACATTTTAATGAGACAAGACTATATGATATTAGAAATTTTATGGTTTTTATTAGCTCACCAGAGCACGAAGTACTCAGTGTGAGCTTTTTTGATCGCCCTGTGTCCGTCGTCCGTCCGTCGTCCGTCTTTCGTCAACAATTAGACTTTGACGGCGTCAACAATTAGACTTTGAACACAATTTTTGCCTAATCTTAATGAAACTTGGTAAGAATGTTACCCGCAATTAAATTTGGACGAGTTTGATATTTGGTCAACTGGATTGAAAAACTAGGTCACCAGGTCAAATCAAAGGAAAAGCTTGTTAACATTCTAGAGGCCACATTTATGACTGTATCTGCATGAAACTTGGTCAAAATGTTAATCTTGATGATCTAAAGATCTAGTTTGAACCTAAGTCATGTAGGATCAAAACTAGGTCACCAGGTCAAATCAAAGTATGAAGAGGCCACATTCAATACCATATTTTAATGAAACTTAGTCAGATTATTAAACTTGATGATCTATAGGTCAAGTTTAAATCTGGATCAGGTGGGGTCAAAAAATAGGTCACTAGGTCAAATCAAAGGAAAAGCTTGTCAACACTCTAAAGTCCACATTTATGAGTGTATCTTGATGAAACTTGGTCAGAATGTTAATCTTGATGATTTTTAGGTCAATAGGTCAGGTGAGCGATACAGGGCCTTCATTGCCCTCTTGTTTAATTAAACACTCGTATACATAAATCATCAATTGTAACTGTTAGAATCTCATTAATACTAGCATTCCACTTTGAATATAAATATTTAAAACTTTTAGATGTCTAAATGTTGAAGTATTGGAGGGGTACTCCTCTAAATTCAGGGTTGGGGGTGGGGGGGGGTGGGGGGGGGGGGTCAGGGGCTCTTCCCCTCAGAAAATTTGAAATACAGGTATGAAATGGTGGTCTGTGGTGCATTTTTAGCTTAACACAGCACGAAGTACTGAAGGTGAGCTATTGTGACCGGTCATTGTCCGGCGTCCGTCGTCCGTCAACATTTGCCTTGTGAACACTCTAGATGCCACATTTGTGACCAAATCTTTATGAAACTTGGTCAGAATATTAGTCTAGATAATCTCTAGGTCAAGTTTGAAACTTGGTTATGTGGGTTTAAAACCTAGGTCAGTAGGCCAGATCAAAGGAAAAGCTTGTGAACACTCTAGAGGCCACATTTGTGACCCAATCTTTAAGGAACTTGGTCAAAATGTTTGTCTTAATGATCTCTATGTCAAGTTTCACATTAGGTCATGTGGCGTCAAAAACTAGGTCAGTAGGCCAGATCAAAGGAAAATCTTGTGAACAATCTAGAGGCCATATTTGTGACCCAATCTTCATGAAACTTGGTCAGAATGTTTGTCTTAATAATTTCTAAGTCAGATTTGAAACTGGGTCATGTGGGGTCCAAAACATTTGTGACCTTATCTTTATGAAACTTGGT
>NW_026460418.1:0-25992 GCF_021730395.1 Mercenaria mercenaria | reverse complement strand
CCCCGCAAACACACTAAAAAAACACAATCGATAAACCCGTTATCATGGAGCTTTAGATCCTCAGCTGAGTACAAATCCTTGGCAAATAGTATTGACAAGAATAAAGGAAAGAATAGACCCTATTCCAAACAGATAAGTACCAGCTGAATAATTCTCAACTCTTTGATTCAAAGGATTGGGAAAAAACCACCTAAAAACCCAATTCTCTAAAGTTATGGAAAGGAAAAAAAAAGGGCATTTTTCCCGTGTAAGG
This sequence comes from Mercenaria mercenaria, assembly GCF_021730395.1. Taxonomy (NCBI): domain Eukaryota; kingdom Metazoa; phylum Mollusca; class Bivalvia; order Venerida; family Veneridae; genus Mercenaria; species Mercenaria mercenaria. The sequence continues at coordinate 25,739 of NW_026460418.1, read as the reverse complement.
GCATCCCGCGCCCCCGGGGTAATATTTACGTGGATTTTGGGCCCTTTTTGAATTCAAAGAAGGTGTATTGTTTAAGATCGGTCAGTACAAAGGGTCAGAACATGCAAAACGCTATTCCGAAGGCAGAAGGAATGAAATCTTCAAGCTTTTAAACAGACCTTGGACAATCAGGCCGGACAGAACACTTCACCCTTAAAAAACTTTTTTTTCTCCTAATCCTTATGCAAAAAAAGGTAAAACGAGTAAAGATGTTTAAAGGAAAACAAATTCCCCCGGAAAAACCCGTGGTTTGGCCCCATTCTTCAATTGCGCTTGGATTTATTTGGGGTTCCTTATCTAGAGCGCCAAAAAGGAGGTTTGAAAAAAAACTTGTGGTTACAGACACTTTACAAGAACCCCCCCCGCCTCCCCCCTACCAAGAACCAAACTGTAAGGACTACAGCTAAATGAATTTGAACAGCATTGTAAAGGAATTTCCCCCGACGTACTACACCCGGGTAATTTTGAATCTAGTCTCAAAAAAACATTTTTTTTGGGGAGGACAAAAAACCCACCCCCCATACCACCCCGGGGAACGGTAGACAGAAAGGTTCCCCGTTAAAATTTGCGGAACCCGGAAAACCAAAAAGCTACGAAACAACTTTTAGGTTTTGGGTATGCTAAATGTTCCATTCATGAAAAAGTACCGGTTTTTTCCGTTTATTTCCCTGTCGGGAAAAGAAAGCCCAAAACTTATCAGCCTTTTGGTTTCTTTCGATTGAACAAACCCAAGAAAAGGTAAAATTGTCCGAAAATTTTAAAGCGATTAGTTTTGGTATGAAAACAAAAAAAAAAAAAAACAAATTGCCCCCGAACATATACCCCAGAAGGGGAAGGGCCCGCTAAAACTACATCCGGCGATATTTTTCTGGCAAGAAATGTCCCATCGGGGGGAAAAGCACAAGTAGCCAAAATGGGAGTCAGACCCAAAATTTGTACAAACACCCCAGATAAGTACCCCGGTGACCAAGTAAAAAGCAAAACCCGAAGTCTAGAAAAACCGCACGTTTCCAAAAAGGAACCCCTTTTGCCATTAAAGTCCATTCCCAAACAGAAGATGCTGCTGCAATAACAAGCACGTCCCCAAATATTAACCCCTCAACGGAAAAATCACGATGCAAAAGTTTAAAATCCAACAATTATCACCCACCCCTAAACTTTTCCCGGCGAGTTCCACAATGGCAACGCACAGACGAATGGAAAATGAAAGAAAAAGAAAAATAAACTTCATGATGATATTAATAATCAGGATATATACATGGGAAACTAAAAAATACTTCCCTTGGTGTTTTATGAAAACAGAATCTTACCTGTTAGGAATTTTTATTAATACTTACCTTCATAACGAAGAAGAAAAATTTTCCTTTTGAAGAACGAGTGAAAAAAGAAATACTTACCGTATGTCAAGTTATAAAAAATATTCACGTGTAAATATGCATCGAAGGGGACAGAATAAGGGGGAAAAAAAAATTTTAAAATTGCCATTGCCATAAATGAATAAAAGTATTTTTTATATTCCCATTTTAGTTTTTGGGAAGAAAATAGATTTGCCGGTATTTGTTAAACTGTGAAAACTTTTCACGATGAAATCTACTGTTTCAGGAGTGTGAAATACGTTTTAGTTACTTATTTGGGAATTGTCTGAGGAAAAAAGGGGTTCCCTTTATAGTGAAATGCCCCAACAGGGATTCAATGTTGATATGAATACCTCATTAGTGTATTCAAGTTATATGTTTGATTTTTAAAAGTTTTTTTACATGATATTAAAAATTTATTTTTTTAACTGTTTGTTGTTTTTTACATTTTTGCCTGACATAAGCATCCCGTTTTTACGGTGGCGAAGTTTGTTGTTGCATTTTCAGCAAATTTTAATTTAATATTGCATTGTTTATTATAAATGATATGAAAGAAAGTAACCACTTTGTATTAAGGTTAATAATTAGGTTTTGTTTGGATAAAATATTCTGGGAATTTGTTTTAGAAATGTCGGGACGACTTTTTCACCCGGGGGAATGTTGTGGGTGGGATTTGTACATTTTGGTCCCTTTTAGATCTTTATGTTTAATGGGTTTTTTTTTGTGAAAGTATATTTAAATGTCAATTGTCGTCCTGTATTCAAAAAGAACCGTTTTTAGCGGGAATAGTGTTTCAAAATATTTTAATTAGTAAAGTATGGTAAAAGTTGTATCGTATTTAAAATTTTAGATATTTCCCCGTCCTTATCCCATTTTTTCGATTAATTTTTTGCACTCGTCAAAACCCAAATACACCACCTCCGCTTTCTCCCCCATATTCAAAAGTAAAAAATCCATTTTGTGCCCCATCAAATGAAATCCATATTTGTGATTGTATATTTATATATTACAGGTAAACATGTGTTATATTTACCTTTAATTTTTTCATTGAATTGTATGGTCTTGATGAATTGATTATTTTGTTTATTATTGTTTAATTTTTTGTACGAATGTGTATAATAATAAGGGATCATATCATCGGGATGTTTTGTTAATCCTTACTCCCCCCGGGTCCCAAAAAACAACTCAAAGCCTCCCCATACAAAATAGTAGGCAAAGTGGCGCCCAACGTGTGAATTTAAAAGACCAAAAAGGAAATTTCACGCAAGAACGTTCACAGACTTCAGGGATCACCCCTCTGTGAGAAACCCCATATGGTAAATAAAGACAGCTATAAAGACAGGCACAGAAAAGTATAGGAGACTATAGTAAAATAAGTAAAAGGGCCTTTAAAAACTGAGAAATTACACAAGTGTCTATATTCAAGGATGGAGATTGCCCCCCGGGAATTTGACCTTTGCCTTAAAATTCATTCACGGGATCAGTGAAAAGACCCAGAAAAGGGGACTTAATATATTTATATTATGTTAGTTTTTATGGATATTTTGCTTTGGTTTTTTAGAATAAGTTTTGTGTTTAGGGTGTTTTTTTGTAATAATTGTGTCTTTATTTACATTTCCCCCAAAATTATATTGAGGTCTTTTTTTTTTCTTTTTTTTCTTCTTTTCTTCACAGCACTTATAACTGCTTAAAACTAACAGCCCTTTACATACGTATAGATAGTTTCAAGAAGAAGTGATGTATACAGAGTAGAAGTGATAGCATTAAGTGTAAAGGTGAGAAATTTTTTTTTTTTCAAAATAATATAAATAAGTGTTTTGAACTGGCCTGATCAATTTTCCCCCACTACAATTTTATACATAAATCTTTTGTAACCTACTAAAGTGCTTCAGAATTGAAAAAATTACAAAAACTTTTGGAAACAATTCTGTATATATTTGGATTTTGTGTATACAGAAAATTTAACCTTATCCGCGACGATTGCCCTTGAAACGATTCGGTGAACACTGTACTCGTTTTTTAAACCGTATCAAAAATTATAGGTTATAATATCTCAGTTGGTGGCGCAGTCGGTAGAGCGGTCGGCTTTGAAATCTCGAGGTTTGCCGGATCGAATCCAGCTGGAGCGGAATTTTTTGACAATTTTTTTTTTCACATTGCCAACACAAAAAAATAAAATTTTTTTTTACAATCATAAAGAGTACGCTTTATTTAAAGCTTATATACTAGTGATACTAAACATATGTACTAATAAAAGGCATACATTATAAAGATATCACAGACAATTTAAAGTGAAAATGAAATACTGAAAGTGAAGTTAATATAAAAGTAAAGGTGAAATTTTGAAGTGAATGTGAAAAGTTTTCACAAATCATTGTGGGAAAAGTATAATCGAAAAAATGACAAAGAAAGTTGAAAATATTACAGAAGGATTTGCATAATGAAATTGCAAAATCAAATGGGAAACATATTGAAAGTGAAAAAAAAAATAAAATAGGAAAAGTGAAATAGTAAAAGAATTCACAATTTTCATGAAATTTTGAAACATAAGTGAATGTGACATTTTTAAAAAGTATAGTAAGAAAGTATTGAAACTACGTATATAAAAATACCTGGTCAGAGTTTAAAAAACAGTGCTGAAGAAAAATGGGAAATATTGTATAGTGAAAAAGGTGATGAATGCTTGAAATGTGAAAAATGCATAGTGAATAAATGTGATGAATACTTGAAAAACAATGATAGTACAGGGTAAGAAAATGTGAATGTTGAAATAAAGGAATTATAGAATTTGAAATTTGAAATAGTTAACTTGATTCAATCGGGTCCTCAAACTTCTGAAAGAGAACAAAGGAAACTAAGAAGAGCAGCTATTAAGAACTCAAAACAAAAGGGAAGTGGAGGAGATTTAAAAATGAAAGGATTGAAATAGGAGAATAGATGATGGTGTTATTAAACAAGGAATGAGAATTTTCGGGACAGCAGTGTAGACATATGGTAATCATATGATTTTAGAAATGAGTTCAATCAAATAGATTTAAATGGATAAAGAGGGGGAAAAGCAACAAACAAAATGTTTATACAGGAGATAGTAAAAAAAACAAGGTTTTCCCAAAATGGGGAACAAAGGGGGGAGGCCACAAGAGACACATGGAAATATAATAAAGAAAGTTTTGAAAGTTACAAAAATATAAGATTATGAAGAGGTGTTACGAATGAGGGGAAAATTTAGCAGAATAAATAAGAGACATGCTTTAATGGTGCTAACAGTGAAAGATTGCGGATCGGTAGTAGTACAGGAGACAGGTATATAGACACAAAAAAAAATATAAAAAAAAGGGGAAAAAACACTTGAAACAATTCTTTCAGGGAAAACAGAATACCGCAAGGAAAAAATGATCTTTGATAGTAGTTTTTAAAGGTGGGAAATATAATGAAAAGGATCCCGATCAAGTTTACAACTTTACTAAGAAAAAAATGGAATTAGCAAAATTGACTTCCCCAAGAGAGAGTAATTTCAAACATATTGATCAAAATGTTGCACAATACAATGATTAAAAACTACACCTGAAAGTAAAAAAACAAAATTCCAGATCGGCAGAACGACAGGGATAAAACTAGAATTATAAAGGGTGAACAAAATCCCAGGATAAAAAAAAATGAAGATACGAGTATAAAGGGAAAAAATTTCGTCGAAAAAGGTGATGCAGTACCAATAGAAAACCCTCAAAAAGGAAACCAAATTTCAGATACTATGTTTTTGGGGACAGCATTTAAACAACCCGGGTTTCTGAAATACCAACACATTTCAGAGTGGGTGGGAAAGGGTGTTTTAAATTTCCAAAAAGCAATATTTACAGAAAAATATGAGAAAAATACACAGCATAGAAATGTCGACCTTGAGTATAGAAACGCGATATAGTCAACGACAATGAAGATAAAGGGTTTCCCTGTTAGACAGTACAATAACCCGATAAGTGGAAACAAAAAGGGAAAATTATGAAAGAGAAAGGAGATTCATAATCCAGGGATACAAAAGGTCCAAAAATGATCCATATCGAGACCTTACAAAAAAGATAGATTTAGAATGACAAATCAAAGTTCAGTTCAGTAGATTGGAAAAAGGGAAAATGGGCAGATAAGAAAATCATACCCAGAAACAACAAATAGATTTAGAAAGAAAAATCAAAAAAAAAAAAGAAGAAGAAACGAAACATTTTCAGAGAAACACAGTTTTGAAAATTTCCCAGAGGGGAGCTAGAAAAACCAAAAAATACAAAGAGAAACACAAAAAGAAATGAAAAAAATTGAATTGAGAACCTGCAGAACGAAAATGAAGTTAGAAAAAACCCGGAAGAGGAATTAGCTTTAAAAGTAGACAGAAAAAATAGAATAGATAGAGGGAAGAGATAGAAAGGACAGAGATGAAAAGATAGAGATAGTTTGGAAAAAGAAAATGAAAAGATGTAATGAAGGATACAAAATTTTTGGACAATACAGCGTAGAAAAAAAGGGCAATGATATTACAACGAAGACAAAGATTCCATGAAACTTTTTTGACAGAAAAAAAGAAATATAACTAAATGCAAGCAAAATCGAAACATTTTTAGTGTTTATTGGGAAATGTAACAAGACTAAAATTCGGGGTTTGGAAAAACCCCAAAAATTCCCCCAATTTGATGGGGACAGACTTTTAAAATTGGAAAGAGAAGTTTTGAGTGATCGTTAAAAGCGAATGTATCCAGAAAAATTATAGCACAAACATGAGAAATTCATTGAAGGGTCAAAAAAAGAAAAAAACTACTCACAAAGGCCCCAAAGGCAAAACTCCAATTTTCATACTTAGAAAAATTTGAGGATATAATGGGGAAAACCAAACAGAAAAATTTTATCATGCAAATTTTTTTTAATCTAAACAAGAAGGAAAAAAAAAAACCAAACAGATTGGGCCGTTTTCGACTTGAGTCAAAATGCAGCTAGCAGTCGAGAAATGGAGGGGAAAAATCTAAGCAAGAAAAAAAAGCTTTTTTAAAGCAACGTTTTGGAAAGGTTTTTTTAAAGGGGGAGAAATTGAGAAACAATACAAGGTAACATTTGAGTCTCCCGCAAACTTTGAAAAGCAAGGAAGAAAAAGGGGGGAAGAATTGAAGAAAAAGAAAATGAAGGATCAGCGGGTGATTACAAAAAATTTAAACTAGACGACACTTTTTAAAAAAAAAAAAAGAAAGAAGAAAAAAAGACACCCCCTCCAATAAAAAAAGGAATCAATTATAAGCAACAACAAATGAAAACAGGTTTACCCCTTTACAAAAGAGTCGAGAGCAAAAAAATGATGGGCAAAAAAGAAAAATTAGAGAAAAAATAGAGAAATAAAAGGAAAAAAAAAGGGACAGAAAGTAAAAGCAACACAACAAAGCATCAAACGAAACTATCAATCCATATAAGGAAATTACTCAAGAGGTCGAAGACCTTCATCATCAATACTCGGACAACCTAGACAACCCTATTACAGAGAACACTTTTAAGACAAAAAACCCCGTTATAATGGCCCCCCCCAGGCAAACAGGGTTGACGACAATAAAGATTTCTAAAGGAGGGAAAAAAGAAAGGCTGAAAACAGAAGTGAATAAAAAAGCCCACAAATAAAATTTAAACTCCCAAGTGCTTCCTGCAGGGCATGAGCTTTGCAAAGATACTGAAAATTGCCCTACTATAAATATTTCAACAGACTTTTAGGGTTCATCAAATGAAACATCTATTTACTTGGAGGGGATAAAGAAACAAAAAATTTAAACAGCGGTTCAATGGTTTTGCTCAATTTCTGAAATTTTATAAAAAACAGGGGGTAACAAACCAGAATTCACAGTTTTGATGAATTTTAATTTTGAGGTGAAGTCAGGAACGGAACGTGGGACCTTATCTCGGTTACACGAAGCAAATGTAGAGATAAAAAAAATTCCAAATGGTTTTCTTTAAAAATTTGTTCTTAGTGGTACCTATACGGAATATATCACAGCGTTCCTGTATTGATTTGGCACAAAAACATTCGCGAATTTAAGAGAAGCATAAAGAAATAGAAGAAAAGCCGACGAATGGGAAAATGATTATGTCTGTTGGATGCGTCATTTGGCAGAGTAACCCCTACACAGGGAGCACACTTCAACCCATGGAAACAAGAACAAAGTGGATTCGTTCGAAAAGTGAGAAATTAGAGGCAGCTTAACGGAACCAAAAAGATGATGTTACCCCAGAAAACCTTTTGTTTCCCGATTTCGAACTAACAAACGCAGGAAAAACAGCTGTGTGCCAGGAAAAATTAGCAATTTATCTGCAAAAAAATCATGAAAAAAACCACCCAAGACAAAATTGGGGATCTGAAGAAAGGGAAAGGGTTTACGGAAATAGATATTGGAAAAAATGACCCGCTCCCAATAAAACAAATATCTTCGTCAGTGACAACAATATACAGTCCCAACAAAGGTGTAACGCTAATCAATCACAGCACTGAAGGGAAAAAAGAAAATACTTATGATCATCCGAGTCCCCTTTATCGGATTAAAATTTCCCAGGTTCCAAATCAAACGTCAGATCCATCTCCGGGGGCTTCATTTTTCAGTCGAAATAGAAAACAAACAGTTACACCCGAACTAATGACCAAAATGAAAACGCATACTTTTTCCCAAAATCACAAGATTTTTCGCTAATGATGAACATAGGTTTCCTGAAAAGAAAAAAAAAACTTCATTTAAGAACAAAACATAAAGGAAAATTTGGTGTTGACATAGAAGTTTCTAAAAATATGTCTGAACAAAAAGAGGAAAAATATAACTTTTTTAAAAGATGGAGGGGTTTTTTTTAAAAAACGTCATGATTTTGGACATATTCAGCGGTTCAACAGAATGAAATAACAGACAATATCCCATTCAAAAGGCCTTATAGAAAAAATCCCTCCTGCAATCTACAACGGGAAATTTGGGAAAACCCTTAAGAAATGCTCAACGCGTGCAAATTTGAGAATCAAACAGTCCCTGGTCATCAAATGTGGTTTAGTTCGTAAAAAAAAGACGGGTCAATAGATTTGTATTGACTACCGGAAGTTTTAACATTAGAACGAAGAAAGATGCATACCCAATTTTCCCCGAATCGATGATCATTAATTTGTTTTTCAGGGCTGTTATTTTTCAAATTTTGGGTTAAAATCTGGTTATTGGGAGGTCGAAATGGGGAGACGACAAAGAGAAGACACCTTTAAAATGTGGGGGGCTTTGGGTTTATGAATGCAATGTTGCCCTTTTGGGGTTGCAACGCGCCCGCTACCTTTTAAAGCCTGATGGAAAGGTGCATGGGGGACCTAAATTTTTTAAAGACTGCCTAATCTTTTTAGGACGACATCATTATTTTTCAGAAGACATAGATTCACAAATTTTTATAGACCCAAATCCATTTCCAGGTTATCAGAAAAAAAACTGAAAAATTTAAACCTTCAAAATTTTATTTTTTTTCAAAGTCAAATTTCTTACCTCGGGAAAGTCTTTAAAAGAGGTATCCAAACAGATCCGAAAAGACAAAAGCTGAAAATTGGCCAACACCTACATCAGTAAAGAATCAGAAATTTTGGGGTTCGCGGTTTCTTCGATTTCATTTAAAGGTTTTGCAACCACGCTAACCAGAACAACCTTCTGATTTGGTCATCCCTTAAATCAAGTAAAACCCAAAAAGAAAAAAGGGCAAAAAGACAGTTTGTTTTGGGGGAAAAGAGCAGCAAAACGCTTTTCAACAACTAAAAAGAAAAAGATAAAACCCCCCTTTAAACCTGCTATGCAAAATACAAACTCCCTTTTAAAAATACCACAGATGCATCTACGAAAAAGGCTTGGGCCAGTACTTTTCAAAAAAAAGGAAGGGAAAGGGCCGGGGGTTTTTGCAAATGCGAGCAGGACCAAACAATCAGAAAGAAATTCCCCGCTCAAAAATGGAAATCTCGTTTTAAGTGGCGTAACAGAAAAAAATTTCCCATTCCTTTAGGCGCAGATTTTCCCGTTTTTACTGATAAAATCCACTGACAATACAACACCTCAGCAAAATTAGATGCAACGGACAACGGTGGGTGGCTGCATTGTCCAATTACAAATTTAATCTCTTACAAAAATGGCAAAAGGGAAAAACGTGACGCTGATGGGGTTATCAAGAATAACCGACAACACATCTAATGAAAAAACAATCGATAAATCCGTTTTCATGGCTTTTTCTTTACATCCCCAGCAAAACCCTCCAAAAACCCCTTTGGGAACATCAGTATTGACAAAAGAATCAATGGAAGAACTAATCCTATTCCATCAATAAGTCCAGTGAATCTTCAGTCACACTCTTTGGTTCAAAAGGGTTTGGAAACGGGCACAACGTCAAGATCCAATCATCCTAAAGTTATCGACCCCATGGAAAAAGGGGATAACCCTCGCTAAGGGGGTCAGTGCAGCGTCCTCCAGGGGTCAAGTATTTACGTGATTGGGACAAACTTGATTCAAAAAAAGGTGTATTGTTTTTATCCGGGCAGTACAAAAATCAACATGCAACAATGCTACTTCCAGGGCAGTAAGAGATGAAATCTTCAATGCTCTTCAGATACCTTGGGGCATCAAGGCCGTGACAGAACAAATTCACTTTCAAAAAACGTTTCTTTGGCCCGGGGGGTGCCCCTTTTCGAAAAAAAAGGTCAAACATGTCCCAAGATGTATTAAAAGGAAAACATGCCCGGAAACACCGTTGGTGTCCATATCTTCGAATCCCTTATGGATATTATTTGTTGGGGCTTTCCCTTTGTCTAGAAGTCCAAAGGGGGCTTTGAACAATACTTGTGGGTTACAATCACTTTACAAGATATGCCCAAACCCACCCCACCCAAAAACCAAACTGCTAAGACTACAGCTAAAATGTTATTTGAAAAGTCTTTTCCACTAGGATTTCCCCCCAGTACATAGCGATCGGGAGTAATTTTTAAATTTGTCTCATAAAAGAACTATGAATTTGGGAGGGCCCCAGAAAAGTCCCCACCCTCCATACCACGCCATGGGAAAAAAAGGTATGACAGAAAAATTCAACCAACCCCTTTAAAGATGTTGGAACCCCGGAGGAAACCAAGAAAGGACTGGAAATCTACGAGCGCCTTTGGTCTGCCTACAATGTTACCATTCATGAAGTACCGGTTTTTCTCCGTATTAATTTTATGTTCGGGGGAAGCCCAAATTTCCATCGACCCTTTCTTGGATTTTTTGATGAAAACAAAGCCCAAAACAAGGAATGAATATGTCCCAAAAATAAGAGACAGGGCTTATTTTGCGTATGAAAAGGCAAAAAGAAAAACCCCGAAGAAAAGGCAAATTGTAACAAGAAAATATCGACCAGAAACAAGGGCCCCCTAAACTACATCCCGGGGAATTGTTTGGCAAGAAATTTTTACCCATCAGGGGAAGCACAAAAATAGCGACAAATGGGGGCACCCCCTAATTGTACATACAACCAGATAAGAATATCCCCGGGGGACCAAGTAAAAAAGCAGAATCCGAAGTCTAGAAAAAAACCGCACCTTCACAAAACTCCTTTTGCCCCTTTTAAAAATCCTTCCAACGGAGCTGTTTCACAAAAAGCCGTCCCAAATAATAAACCCTCAACGGAGAAATCACGTTTCAGAAGTGAAACCAAAAAATGTATCACCCGCCAAACGATCCCCGGGGAGCCACAAGGCAACGCACAGACGAAAGGATAATGAAATAACTGAAATAAAAACTTCATGATGATATTCAATAATAGGAAATAAATAGTGAACTGAAAAATACTTACCTTGGTGTTTTTTATGAAAAAATAACTCTTTTCCTGTTTGGATTTTTATTTTACTTACCTTCATAACGAGAAGAACAATTACCCGTTTAAGAAAGAGTGAAAAAAAGAAATATTACCCGTTCTCAAGTTATCAAAAGTATTCCGTGTAAATATGCATCGGAAAGGACGATGAATAATGTGAAAGATAAAAAAAATTGCCGCCATAAATGAATGAAAATGTTTTATACTTACCATTTTAGTATTGGGAAAGAAAATAGAATTTTTCCGGTATTTTTAACTGTGAAAACTATTCTACGAAGAAATATACATGTTTTTAGGGTGGAAATACGTAAAGATATACTTACCTTGGAAGTTTTCTGAGGAAATATAAGGGTTTCCTTATAGCTGATTTTGTCCAACATGTATTCAATGTTGTAATATAGAATACCTCATTAGTGTATTCATGATATTATGTTTGACTTAAAAGTGTTGAAAAAGATTTAGAAATTATTGGGTTTTTTGTTATGTTTTTTTTATTTCGGGTTTTCCGACATAAGCTGCCCGCTTTCGGTGGGGAAGTTGGTGTTTCTTTCATGCAAATTACATTAATATTGCATTGTTTATTTAAATGATATGTAACAGAAGTAACCACTATTGTATTTAAGGGTTAATAATTTGGGTTTGTTTAGGATATAATTTGGAATTTGTTTAGAAATGTCGGGACGACCCTTTTCAGCCCCGGGGGGAAAGTGTCGTGGGTGGATTTTCTTTTTGGTCCCCGTTAGCATCTTTTGTTTAATAGGTCTTTTTTGGAAAGTATTTTTCAAAAAATTCAATTTGTCGTCTCTGTATTCTAAAAGAAGTTTTTAGCAGGAAAGTGTATTTTAAAAAGTTTAATTAGGTAAAGTATGGTAAAAGTATGTAGTCGATTTAGAGATTTTTAAAAGTCTCTCCTCATATCCCATTTTGTTTGATTAACTTTTTCTGTCAATAACCAATCACCCCTCTCCGCTTTCCCGCCAATTCAAAACGTAAAAAATGCCATTTTTTTGCCCCATCAAAAGAAATCCATTATTTTGTGATTGTATATTTATATAACTAAGGTAAAAATGTGTTAGTTTTTCCTTTTTAAGGGTTATTGAATTGTATTTGGGCGATTGATGTAATTGTATTATTTTTTTTATTATTGTTAGTTTTTGTGTAAAGGTATAAATAATTACAGGATATAACATACGGATGTATCTGTTATCCTTACTACCCAAACCCCCGGGTCCCAAATAAAACTCAAAGCTTACCCATACAAAATAGATTTTAAAAACACAATTTTAGAGGAAGATGTGATTTGTTTCTGTCAATAAAAATGACCAAAATACAGACAAAGAAAAATGAAACTACCTGAATTTTAGAATAATAATTACGTTTTACAGACATAAATAAATATCAACTTTTTCTATGTGCCTGGGATTCCTGCTAGGAATTGAACCTAGAATTCTCACTGAAGTAAGCGTGTTTCCTTACACTACAGGAAGTGACCCCATAGCAGCACAGAACTTATGACACCTTAAAACCTACTTTTATACATAAAATAATGCATCAAGTTCTCAGTTCTGATTCAACTGGAAGTATGTGTACAAAACAGTCAAAAGTTAAAGAAACAATTACATCGTGGACAATTGTTATACTAATATGTAATTTAGCACATTCACATTTTAAAAATTAGCTAAAGGAATTTCAAAGCTGTCCAAATTTCTACTATTGTACATGTATATCATTTTCAGAAAAGATCGTTGTTTCAAGTTAATCTGCTTTCATTACTTGGAGACCCTTTATGAGAATCAGAATGTAAAGCACAGATAGAATAAAGTCTAAGAAAATCAGTCTTGTAAAACAAGTTTCATATTTTATACAAAACAGGGACAGTTGCAATTTACATATGACATATGACCAGACAAAATATGTTGTGCCAAATAGAAAACCTCTCTTGAAAGCCTCTTCTACTTGTTTTCAACTAATCAGTATATACTTGTTATGATAATCAAAGGTCTATGAGGTGGTAGAAGTTCTCATTTAAATCAGTAAATAAGTGAGATGATAATAACTATTTGTTATAAACTGTAACGTCACATGAACTAATGTATGAACAAAAATTTAAAATAGACGAAGGTAAGAGAATAATCAGTTTGACAAAAACCCAATCTGGGAAATTCTGGAATAATATCAAGAACACATTAAAAAAGAATAACGACAAACTTTAAATATTGAACAACTTTATGATCATTTTAAGGCAGTGTTTGGGGAAGAATATTCAGATGAAAATCTGAAGTTTTCGTTTGACGAAAATATAAATGACTTAGACGCAGAACAAGAGATACGCAGTATTTTGTCAAAACAATAATAAATCTCCAGGCAATAACGATATGATAAGTGAAATATTTAAATCGACTTATCATATCATATCCCCAATTATTAGGTTTAATAACAGCAATTTTTAAGAAAGGAGATGTTAATGACCCTCACAACAGTCGCGGTATAACTCTTATCAATATTCTTGCAAAAATGTATTCGCAAATTCTGTTTAATATACTTACCAAATGATCAGTAAAGAATGAGAAATAAATGTAAAATCAGTTTGGTTTCCAGAAAGGCAAATCTGTAGTTGATTGTATATTCATTTTTACACAGTTGTATCAGAAGTACCTGACTCGGGGAAGAAATTGTATTACATATTTATAGATTATGAAAATTGCTTCGACAAAATAGATTTTTGCGGCAAGAACTCATTTTAGAAAATGTAAGTTCAAAATTTGTCAAAGCTGAAAAGTCGATGTATGCCCAAGTTATGTCTTGTGTAAAATATAATTCTTCATTTTCAGAGTTGATTTTTTTTATCAAATATCGGCCTAAAACAGTGTGACACAAGCTCACCTATGCTCTTTATGTTTTCGACAATGAGCTTGATACTTTTATAAACACAGATCTAAGCGATATTTTCACTATAAATGAGCTTAAACTTTTCTTGATCCTGTTTGCAGACAATCAGGTACATTTTGCAAAGTCTCCCTAATCTTTACAGTCAATGCTAACTGACATCGGGCATTATTGTCAACAATGGGGATTGAAAATAAATACCTCTAAGACAAAAGCCATGATCTTTAAAAAGGGTAGACATTCCTTTCATGACATTTTTTTATATATTATACGCCTATTGAAATTATTGAGTCCTTAAAGTATCTTGGAATTACACTATTTAAAAATGGTAATTGGTATAGGACATAAAAATAATTAAATAACACGCGTCATTTGTACTGCTTTTTACGGTATTTCAACATATATAGATTTACTAATTTATCAGAAATTTAACTTGTTCGATTCTTTAGTATGGTCCATGTTAGCTCGGAAATGTATGGGATACACGAGGCCAAACATATAAGATTAATATACACCAAAACTCTCCGAAGAATTTTAGGTGTAAAAAATCCACAAACCTAGCAGCAGTTTATGGCAACTTAGGCTGTGTTCCCCTTCATATTTTCCGCAAATTTAATAAGCTTAGATATTGGACAAATATGATTAATCAAAACGATAACACTCTTGTTAAGCAGGCTTACTTACTTCTCAAGTCTGACGCAAATGCTAGTCGCAATTACTGCAACAAAAATTTGGCATTTTCTATAAAGGATATGTTGTCAAGTCATGGTTTTATGTATATCTGGAATAATCAGTCTAACATTGAAATTCCTTTTAATGCTTTTAAGTAAAGAATAATAAACACATTTTTGCCAAAATCGTATCCTGAGATTAATAACTCGGCTCGATTACAGACATATTGTATATTCAAACATTATTTTGAGTAAGAAAACTATTTAGATTTAGTACAAGAAAATAAATATAGAATATCTTTAGCTAGATGTAGATCATCTTCGCGTAGACTTTATATTGAAACAGGGCGGTACGACAATATACCGCGCGAACAGAGGTTATGCAAATCATGTAATATGAAACAAATAGAACCAGAAAACCACATTCTTCTTGTTTGTTTACATTACAGAGATCCGAGAATGAAATATCTTAAACCGTATTATTGTCACTGGCCGACTGTGTATAAACACGTCAAAATCCAAGAAAACTGTTTGCATTCTTTCTAAATTTATATATTCGTGTCACTTGAGAAAACTTAACTGTTAGAATTGTCCCTTGAAAATTATTTCTATCTGTAATGTTCCTGTTGACTAATGTACTCTTCAGAAAATGTTAAGTCTGTCATTTTTTCACTGTACTATATAATTATAATTGCTACAAACATTGTAATATGTTCTATGCTTAATAAAGTTTGTATTCATATTCGTATGACGTGAAATAGTAAAGGAGTTATTGAGTTTCCACGTCAAGTAAATTCATTTCAAAAAAAAAAAAAAAAAAAAAAAAAAAAACACAACCAATGAAGCGCCGATTAATTCATCTATACAAGCCTTATCATTTTATCATTTTAGTGACTTTGTAAGCATATATCATTTATACTTAAAGAGTATAATTTTCGGATTTTACTTGACATCTGCCCACTCGCAAGTATCATTAATTGTGCATTTTGTAAATAATAGTTTTCGATATATTTGTAATTATGCTCTTTAAAGAAATGCAGAAATAAATAAATAAAATAAAATCCGCCTTTAGCAAAGGTTTCACAATTTTCTGTTATATTTTTCTATTTTTAATAATGTCAACTACATTTGCCGTAACATTCCGATACCGTATAATATTTTGCAAATAGTCGTTGAAAGGGCTGAAAACCGTTCGAATAAGTGATAAGTTGTTAGTTAGTTCATTGTTGAAAAATAAATATTGCAAAATAATACCGTATCAAAAGATTGACACACTTGTACGGCGCGTTGTCCGTCCCCTTCTGAAAATAAAAAAAAATCATTTCTGCACATTTTTATCATCAAAACGCTAAATGCTGTAATAATAAAGCATTTTTGGAGATCGTCATATATGTATAATATTTGGTTTCAATTAAAATACATGCCTATTTTTTTAATCTTATACTACTCAAAATGTTCAGCAACTTTCGGTTTATATGTATTATGATATTTGTTTATTTGTTAGCTGGTTTAAATCTAATGACAACCATGGAATAATTTCCCGGTCCATTTAATTTTGTTTGGATAAATGTGACATTTCAAGACCACCACTGAACTAATAAGTTAGCACTATAAGGGCATGTTTTAACCCACAAGGTAAGTAACTATAGATCTTTGAAGGTGATACTGAAAATAATGATACGGGCAAACTGAAGGTTTGTCAATTTATAGTTAATGTAAACCTCTGTACCGTTCTACTTGTTAATAAATTTTACTTCAGCACCGTTTGTTATTGTTGCATTCTACCAAGAATTCATTTCTTCCGAAACTGCTGCTTTTCAGTTATTAATTTGCAAAATATTCGATTAAATAAGCAGTGCTTATCCTTTCCCGGAAAAGTGATACAAGACTGGTTTCGTATTATTTTTTAATCGAAATGATCGTATATATTTCCTTAGGCATTTGTAAAGTTTGCTATTATATATGAACAAGTTGCGCTGATATACTTAAGTTACGTGTTTAAAATCTAAAATGTTATTTAAAAGCAATGCGTAGACATAAAATAGAAAGAATCTTCGGAACACGGATCAACAGTTTTTGGACTTGGGACACAAGTTGACATTGAAGTCGTAATAGTCCAGGCGCGCAGGAACGGAAGTGTAATCCACTATACGTTTTTTGTTTTCAAAAAAGAGGTATGTAGAGCGTAACCAAAATCCCTCTGCCAATCACTGGTCGCAAGTAACCAGTCTAACAAGAGTACGTAGTTCACCTGTTTTTTTCACTCTAGTATGTTACCTCTACGATTTTCTCCTTTCTGTAAATAGTTGATGTTGTATGTTTCCTTATTTAAGATTAATTGTGTTGTAGTTTGCTGTCATTCAATTAAAAGTAGAAGTTCAGAAAATGGAAATAAAATCAACTTTCCTTTTAAATTGAAACCTCAAATTTTTTAGCGCCTCTAGTCTGTTACATCCTTGACTTTCTCATTCGTGCAAATATTTGATGTTGGATAATTTGTATTATAATTGGCTATATTTCAAGAATAATATAATTTAAGACAATGAAAATAATTCCAATATTCATTCAACCTTTCTGCGGTAATACTGGCGTGCTACAACTGTGTCTTTTACATTCGTGTAAATGAAGTTCGCTCTGTGAATTTACTATTGGTAGATGTATGCATGTGTTAGAAGTCTGTTTTTATTATATATGAGTTTTCTTAATGGATATACTTCTTAAATGAAATAGTATTACGTTACAATATCTGCATTCTGATATTCTATATATTTGGAGTTATGACATGATAAATTATATTCTTTTCAATGAAAGAAAGTCTAGAACATAAGCTAAAACCGCCATGTAACCCTTATCTACTACATAAACTACCTTAAAAATTATAGAAATATTCCAAAGCCACAAAACCTACAGATATTTAAGACACACACTGAAGCTAACATATATTATTAAATTAAAAACCTGCACGGGTGGGCCGTATGTTCTATCTGACGATTTGATAAAAGACATTGTGTCTTAAATCATTCATCATCCACCTCTGATTTATGTAGGGAAGTTGGCAGTTATTTGCAGAAAACATGTTTGTACTGTTACAGAATCCAGGATCACTCGTTAGGTTAACTGCCCGCCGTTACATAACCGAAATACTGTTTAAAAACTGCGTTAAACACAACACAAACAAACACAAAAAACAATATAGACGAAAGAAAGAAGGGATTATAGGAGTCTTATGATAATGATTGAGTGTCTATGACACTTTCATATGACTTTCCCTTGGCGTTTGCACAATATATTTTGTCTAAAACAGTTCGATGAATTGCTGAAATAAATCAACTTATCTGACGCGGAAAGCCCATTCTACTCAATCCTCGGAGGATGGCCAAAACGAGTACCAAGGCTCCGACTCGATGTTTTTTTCGAGTCAGCCAGTCTCCGTCAAGGAATTTTGTTGTCTGACTCCGAGGATTTATGCGATGTCACTCGAAGGAAAATGTCCGAGTGACTAAAGATGAAATCCAGTTAGCATTCCGGGAACAAAAGTAACCAAAAGAGGTGTGTATTCCACACATCTCTTTTGGTTACTTTTGTTTCCGAGTCACATGACGGAATTCCTTCAAGTGACTCCGAGACGAATAAATAATTACCTATACCAGTACATATTTATTTAGGTCTTCGAGTACCTTCGAGGACAAGTTTCAGGTTACATGAAGCAAGATAATTATATTTTACATAGTGATACGCGAAAAAACAAAGTAATTTATAAATAATTATAATAGTATCTGTCTATTTTACATTTATAACATTTTGAGTGGATACAGCAGCAATTATTTTCTCTTTTTTATAATTCCTTCCAAATGAATAAAAATATAAATGAAAGACCATTTTCATAATGAAAATTAATAATTTCTCCTATGATTTGCGTTGAAAAGATCACTATTCTTTAACGGTCATTTTCTATAAGTTTACCTAGAATTATATTGTTCTTAATATAATATATAATATTATAATATATAAAATATATTTTACATAAATCTGTTTCTGACTTTAATTTTCACTGTCAGAAACTATTTCAATATAATATTTAACAACTCATTATTCTTGAACGCCAGTTAATTGAAAGTTTATTTAGTTTTATATAATTTTTAAATTTAGTCCATTTTACATAATTTATTTCTTATTTAAATAGCATATTCAGAAAGTATTTCAGTATCATTTTTAACAATGAACTTTTTAGCGAGTGTTATTTTAAAGTTCATCTAATTATAAATGATGCTTAATTCATTGCATTTACATAACTTTATTTTTAAATTTAATACACAAATTCAGAAATTATTTCAATATCAAAATTTTACAAATCACTTTTCTTTAACGGCGGTCATTTCAAAGTTTATTTAATTTTAGATGATTAATAATTTAATCCATTTTAACATAAATATGCTGCTTTGCCTAATTCACAAATTTAAAACAGTAAAATGAACAAGCTAATTATATCAAAAATTCCATCAAGGTAAGGAAATACTGACTCGTAGATTCATGAAATTATCTCGCGTCACCCGAAATGACCGATTAGTTATTTATTACGGACATGGAGTCGCGCGGTGGGGCCATAAGTTACAGGAAACCATTATAGTGTTACATGTATAATTTCGACTCAGAGTTCCGTCAAGTAATGTGTCGGAGTGATTCGACGAAATACCGCTAAAGTAATGAAACTATAACAATCGGTACTCCGTGTCAGAATAAGGCAGTACTCGGGGTAATTTCTCGCCATGCAAAATTTTTCCTTTGAGGAAAAACGGAAAGTGAGTTTTCCGCGTGATCTGATTTGAACTTTCAAGGATTTTGGTTAGAAACAATAAAAGATTATTTCCTGACACGTAATATTTTCGTATTAGCTGCTTTTATAAGTAAATTTCGTGACAAACTGTAACTATGTACATGTAATACGTTTGCCTTTAACAAGACATTAAAACATAAGCCACAGTATTATATTCATCCTGTCAAAGTTTTGCTCAGACCGGTTTCCTTAAATTCTGCTCTTAGACAATGACTTTGCACTTACATTTTAAGAAATTATTTATGTTCAGTGGATGCTTGTACCTGAAATTTATACTGGGGGCCTCTTGTTATGTCCATAGCATTGGATACTAGGTATTCGTTTTTGCTTAATATTTGTTTAGCAAAAATCTAATAAAATAAACAGTCTCACCGCATCTTTACAAATATATAAAAGTAAAAATAATGTTAATCTAAGATGGTCCCGGACCTTAGACAAAAATATATAATATTAACGCACACAAATGCAATTTTATCTAAATAAAAATTAATGACTGTATTTCCGGACCCCCCCCCCCCCCCCTAGACATTTTTGAGTAATTCCCGTGTATTCTCGTTAGAAAGAGCCCCCACCCCCACCCCTATCCGTACCTGCTTTTCTCACGGAAATATTAGTTCCTCCGCTATAATTCAGGTGAAAATGGTCCAAATTTTATTTGTTTTACACACATGCGTAAAGAAAATTTTAAATTCATTTTGGAAGTTTCGAAATATTCGGAAATCGATTTTACAACTACTTTTAAACTTTAAAACTGGCTCGCTTGGAGCAGCGAAATGAGAACTCAAAAGTACATGTAAAATAGCATATCTCATCAAATATCTTTTTTTTCGACGGAGAAAAATCTTCATTCTGTTACATTTCATTCTTTACTGTTTATTCTTTAAATTAACGAAGTAAAAAGGATATTTGTTCACGGAAGATTTTTCGTAAAAGAAACACTTTTAAAATCATCATATATCAACAAAAACATGACGTCTGGCATGTTATAGAACGTTACGTCACAACGTGACAACAAATTTCCTTTCATATTAACAGTCTTTTACTTTAATTGATCACAAAATATGATTAAACCCTTGGTGTATATAATGATTTTCTCAGCTAGTATTATTTTAGTTGCCGTCAATTTTGGGACTGTTTGCAGTTTACACAACTAACATATATCACTCTGAAAAAATAAAACAAACGCGGTAAGATTTTACGTTTCTTTTCAATGCCATTGTTACAGTGACGAAAAACAATAGAAAAAACGATGTCCGAAATTAATTGAATTATTATAACGTTTATAATAAATGAAAAACATTGAACATTAAAATAACGCAAGATGCAATGCATTGCCATATTTCTTAATACAGGTATACACAAAATGGTGATTTATGTCTAATTAAAAATATCCACATAATAGAATGTGATGATACACACATGTGTATACAGGAATAATTCCATGAGCGTGTCCTCAATAAGCAATAATACTTCTTATTCATCTTAAAGGTCGGTAATTCAAATCGTTTCATATGAAAAGGACACCAGTTTGCTTCATGTCGAATTTACGTATCTTTGTAGAACATCACTTATTTGTACACCTATTTTTTACAAATCAACGAAAACTGAAAAGAAAAACCAGGGTGTTGAATTATTCCAAATGAAATGCCAGTTAGCCTGGTGGCCTGCTCTTGTCCGCACAATAAACCCCTGTTTTCGGTTTCCATCTGCAGAACCCGCCACCGTTTGAGTACATGCAAACTGCCTCATTCCATAGTGAATGTACGCAGTGAAAAAGTGTGATATAAGCACTAGTTCTACATGAACTTGCACAAAAAGAGTGATAAATAAGATCTCTGGTCTTCTTTCTCTTCTACACCATGGAAGCACATTTTCAACCGAATTTTCTCTCTCTTAATTTGATTACTACTGTTTTATAACACCGTAACAGGGTTGTGTTCAATCTATTCTTCTTTCAATGTATATTTTCATACACAGTTCCCGAAATGGGAGGAAACAACATTTTGATATCTCTTTTATTTCATCCTAGTGGTTTCGGTTATAAGATCGTAATTTTGAATATCGACTTTAACAGCAGTGGTTCGTCGGTTTTAATTTACCCTCGCATTCCTTTTAATCATTATTAATTCATTATTATTTTGTATTATATATCTATAAATTTATTTGTAAATTGGTAGGTGTGTTTAGATCGGGACACAGACGTACTTGTAGGCATGAAAATTAAATTGTTTTAAAAGAATACGGTTGGAGTGCTAAAAGTATTTAATTTCCTTTCTGAAAATTCATTCAGAATTCCAACTATTTTTCTATTCTTAATTTTGTTTAATTTCACGAATGCTATATAACTGCAGAAAAGAAAAACGCAAAGACATGGAGTAAATACTACATATGATTATTCAGGCTAAAATTTCATAAATATTGAATTTATGCATATTACACAGCATATAAATCTTAAGTAACTGTTTGGAACAACGAAATTTCTAAATTATAATTATTCTGTAAAATAGGCAGTCGTCTGATAAAATAGGATTGGTCTTACCTACCGAATTTTACTTCCAAATGTAGTAATTGTAAAAGTTTTCTGAAAATGCATAAGAAGTGATAACACAGTGTGTGTTATTCTTTGTGTTTGAACGTTGATGATCTGCAGCTATCTTTCAAATCTTTCTTGTTGAAATACGACATTATTTATAAAAATCACAAAACGGCTTATCTATCAACTCTACGTTTGCTGTAATGTACCGAATATTACCACAAATATAAAACAATTCGTTTAAAAATAAACAACAACAATAAAAAATAAAATAACAAAAATAAAACCCGTAAAATTATTGTTTTTCAATATTGATATATTTACTATTTAGCTTAAGAGAATCTTCTAAATTCCGCTGTCTGATGTCATAGGTATCACTTTGTTTTTTAATCTAACTTCATCAAATACGCAATATCAATTAGAAATCTATAAGCAAATTTGTAGCAACCTTAATTCCCGGCGGGACACGTTTCTAAAACTCTTTTCAACGAGTTACGTAAGTGAACTCAGTCGGTGGATATCTTGATGTAAAAAATACTCTTAAAATTGTCGCAGAAATGGACAGCTCCCAGACTGAAACAGCGACTATTGAAAAAAAAGTCCTATTTTGTGCATATTGAAATTTCATAAAAATGCTTTGTTCTTTTATACAAAAAAAACTTGATCTTCAGGTTATTTCACAGAACGTCTTTCGGGTCCCAAGATCTTCCAGTGATTTTACGAGCGATTAAACTGCTTACACTTCTGGTGTTTTTCCCAGTACACTGAGTATACTGCCCACGATGCTTGACCCGTACATATAATTGATCTTTACATTTCCTTGATATGCACGATATATATTTCAGCAAACATCTCGGAAAATTTAATTAGATCATTATTGCACATGTACTTTTCGCGAAAATATTTTAGTGTACGTGCTCAGCTGAAAGGAAATTTTCAAGACATGGAATTATTTTACACGGAAGCGCTATAGAAAAAGACCATACATTTGTGCCATCGGTTCAGCTAACTTGCAGAAGGTCGTTGGATCTACCCAGGTGTCCGCTCGTGATGAAATGATGCACGGAGGGGCAACTGGGGTCTTCCTCCACCATCAAAGCTGGAAAGTCGCCATATGACCTATAATTGTGTCGGTGCGTTGTTACCCATCCAAACAAAAGTACCATCGGTCAACGGGATAATAAATACATAAACGTACTACTGCTAAAAGCAAAAACTTGCGTCTTTTTTTTTTTAAACAAAACATGTCTGATGCAAATATATTCTTTTCATTTTATAACAAAAAAGAAAGATTTAAACGTATTATAAAATTATCAACCCGCGCTTACAAAGAAAGAATTTCGCATCCGCGTCATGACGCACGCTGGTTCCGTTTGTTTCTGTGTATGATGATTTTAGAAGTTTTTTTTTTTTCGAAAAATCCGCCGTGAACACATACCCCTTTTTATTTCATTAATTACAAGAATATACATTAAAGAATGAGATATAACAGATTGAAAACTATTCACCGTCGGAAAAAAAGATATGTGATGACATATGCAAACTAACATGTACTTTTGAGCTCTCATTTCGCCGCCCCGAGCGGGCCAGTTTTGGAAATATTTATTTAAATATAGTTTGAAAATCGATTTGTGAATATTCCACAACTTCCAAGATGAACTTTCTGTGTGTATTTGTAAAAAAAAAATCATATTCTAACTTCCGTGAGAAATGCAGGTACCGCAAGGGGGCGCTCTTCATAACGATAAAAGATGGGAATTAGTTAAAATATCTTACAATTTGGTCTGTTTGATAAGTAATGACACATCTGTTAATTTTCTGAATTTGAACTGAATAGGCTTATTCTGTAAAATGTTTGCAAGTATACAACACCTGGTGCCATACTCAGCATCTCACAGAATTTGATTTAAATACGATTGTCAAGAAATGACAGAAAATGACTTAGTTCGCCAATAAGATCTATTTGGTAAACATGCAATAAAATGCACAAGGACTTAAGTAAAATCAATACACCTCAACAATCAATAATCTGTTAGTGTTCTTTGACACCTGTCAGAAATTAAAGAAATATATCTGTTTTTCGAATGTTATGATGAAATTGTTCCGTATGTTGTAAATACTTTTACAAAAATGTATTTCTGATTGAGATACTTCTTTTACATTATTGAGCTGTAACGGAGACAACTCTTACAGACCACAACTGGACGGAATGCGTATAAAATGAGCCAAAACACTTTGTATTAGCACTTAATTATTGTCGTTTTATAAAAGAGGGATGTTGTAATATAAATCATTTGTTTTGTATTTCAAGGGAATTGTCGAATGTTTCCATGTATTTTTCTCAATAAGTTTGTTCAAATGATAACACTAATAGTATGTGGTTGCCGCCAAGTCCTATATCTTTATACAATTACTTTGATAAAAAATCCCGTTAGATTTAATGAGGTGTGCATTTCTTCAATTCAAAGAAACTTTGAAGAACGTTTATTTGAACAAAGAAACACTTAATGCACTTAATACAATTCAGTATATATGTACCTTTTTATTGCCAGCGTTTGTGTAAACTAAACAAGTTGGCAACAGAGTATAAGATATTCGATACATTCATCTTTTCAATGGATAAGCTTGCTCTAAGAATTTTTCATTCAAAGGAAAAGTACTGTCAACTGGCACTCACCCACATGAGTAAAGGCCTGTCTAGCGAAGGCGAGCGAGAAATGACGATATTCTATTTTTAAAGCTTAAAAAGGGACATTGTATTCCTATCGCTCTGTCATTACCTTAAAATGGAAAACTTTATTTGTTTAAGGACAAAAAAGCTCAAATATTGACCATAATACTGTTGGAATTTGTGATAACCTGCATTTCTTTTGACAGCACACGATATTTATTATCTTCCCAAAATATTTATTTCGTACTTTTTTTCCAAATTGTATATTAAAGTCAATGAAATGGATAAATAGTGGTTTGTCTTATAATTAGAACACGATGCACTCATCAGTTATTATATTCCTTCATCTCATAAGTGTATGTCTCAAAAGTTTTGAGCATTATATCTGATTTAAATACATATTAATATTTAGAAGAAACTTACTCACCAATAATTATATTCCTGCACTATATCTATATTTATTCCAAAATGTATTTTAAAATTAAATCCACTAAATAATAATAATCATTCACTATGTCTATGTATATTCCAAACTGCATAGAATATCAAATCCATCCAATTTGAATCACAATAAAACGTTTTCTTCAGTATTCCTCCACTATATGTGCGTCTATTCCAGACCATATTGGAATTCAAGTCCGATTTGATTATCACCAATAATTATATTTCTTCTCTCGTCCTATGCATTATCCACATGGTATAAAAATTAACTCCGATTCTAACCAACAACTTCTTCGCGATATTTCCACCTCTGATCAAAGACAATGGTAAGGTATGAATATATTGTTGTAAACTTTTCCAATACCCATTGATGAAAGCTGTCGTCCGTATTGATAGTTGATTTTCGCCTTTGGAAGTAATCGTTACAACATGATAACGTTCCATTCATGCAAAC
>NW_026460417.1:0-5180 GCF_021730395.1 Mercenaria mercenaria | reverse complement strand
GGCTTACGGAAAATCGGAGGTTCTACCCAGGTGCCCGCTCGTGATGAAATATTGAACGGAGGAGCAACAGGGGTCTTCCTCCACCATCAAAGCTGGAAAGTCGCCATATGTCCTATAATTATGTCGGTGCGGCGTCAAACTCAACAAAAATATTGGAGCTTATCTTCTAGGAAATGTTTCTTGAATGTAAAATATATATATTAAGTAAACTTAAGAACAATACATAAACCGTTCGCTTTTAAGTTTTAAATAAAGATATTTATCATAAGAATTAATTATTTTCGAACAAAATGTTGCTGACACGAGCAAACTCATTTTGAAATCGTACCTTTTAATGCTGTCTTCTGAATACAAACACAAAAGAAAACCTTGAGAATTTTAAATAATTCATTGCAGATGACATACATCTTTAACGTACTGCTGTGGTTTGAAATAGTTTACAAGGCAAATTTTAATTCTTCGACTTTATAACTGTAACTCCCCAAACATTCCAAATTTTGTCTTCCTTTAGCAATTCCAATAAAATGCATATTTTAAAGGAATGTTTTTTTTTTTCATTTAAGATTACACCTTTTTACTCTGTCTACCTATAAGACAAAGCTTTAGAATTATACATACAGTTATAACTTAATTATAACTCTTGCTAAGCAAATTGCCTAATTTTATCTTCCTGAATGATGACCAGCATGCGGCTTACACGGAAACCTTACTGCTTGTATAAAATTGACAGCTGCATTATACGAATATTTTTTAAGGAACTACTAATGCATTTTCTATAAAAAAAGTATCTATCTAAGTTCGTCAGACTTTTACATCCGTCACCCTGAAAATATGACAATTCTAAACATTTAAACCGTTCAATTTAAGATAGCCTTAATTATACGAAGTAAAGACACATCTCTTACCTTCTATTTTTTAACTAATGGGGACTGAACAATCTATTCTTGAAATATTTAGATTTGATAATAATATACTGGCATGCTTTCAAGTTTCTTTTAAAAAATTATTTTCATGTAAAGACTTTGAAAACGATGAAACCCCACCCCCATCCCCCCACCCCCCCAAAAAACAACGTTTTTATGTTCAGACTTTAATATTAAAAATAATCATATTAGGTGGAAACCAAGCACTGATCATTAGCTTTATATTTTTTGTACTTCTTGACTCATACACTTTTAGTATTAAGAATATCAAGCAGGACATATATCATGTATGAATTGCTAATGGAATAAAACATTATATAAATGCTATATAATAAATGCAAAGAGACATAAGACTTGTCTCCTTCAAGCCATCTGACTGATTTTTGCTGGGCCTAATTTCTTTATACCATTTAACATTTTTACCGCGTGTTATTGAAATACTTCACACCATATTAACATTTTATATGTGACAACGTAAGGAAAGAAAATTGAATAATACATATAACACATGTACAAGGGGGCCATCATTCTTGTCCAGCATGACAGATAGAGATAGTTATGGAATCAGAACTGAAGACAGATGTAATGAAGGATACACATATATGGACAGATACAGCGATAGAAATAGAGACAATGATATTTACAACGATAGACAACGATTCCATGAAACTGTGATTGACAGAAACAGAAATATGAACATAAATGCAAGACAAACATTGAAACTTTTGTTAGTGATTTAGGGGTGAAAATGTAACAAGACAAACTTTGGATTTGGAAAACCAAAGTTTCCCACCATTCGGGGTAAGTTTTTAAAAATATGGAAAGTAGAAGAGAGGCATCTTTTTTAAAAGCAGAAGTATCCAGAAACTTTTTATAGCACAAAAAGGAAAATTGGGGTCAAACAAGAAAAAAACTCACAAGGGCCCCAATGGCAGCCCCATGTCATATTAAAAAATTAAAGGGGAAATATAGGAACAACAAAAAAAAAAAAATCTTCATGCAAGTTTTGTTAATTCTAAAAAAGAAGAAAAAAAAACTCATCAGATGGGCGTTCGACTTGAGTCAATTAGCGCAGACGAGACTGGGAAAAAAACAAAAGCAAAAAAACATTTGTTAAGCAACGCTTTTGGAAAAGGGTTTTTTAAAAGAGTGAAAAAATTGAGAAAAAACGGGGGTAAATTTGATTCCAGCAAACTTTGAACGCAAAGGGAAGAAGCGAGAAAAAGAAAGAACTGAAGAGATCAGGGGTTTTGTTTAAAAAAAAATTGAACTAAGACACTTAAAAGATGAAGAAGAAAAAGAGACACCACCCCAATAAAACAGAACAATTATAAGCAAAAAAAAAAAAGAAAACATTTTCACCCCTTGCAAACAGAGTCGTGATGCAAAAAACTGATGGCAAAATGAAAAATTAGAGAAAGAAATAGAGAATATAAGGAAAAGAAGGTACAAAAAGAAAAAAGCAACACAACAAAGCCACAACGAAAACTATAAATACTCTTATAGGGGAAAAATTACTAAAGAGGTCGAAGACCCTTCTATATCAAAAACGGAAAAATAGAAACCTTTTACAGAGAACACTTTGTAGACAAACCACAGTTATAAGGCCCCCTAGGAACGGGGACGACAATAAAGAGGTTCTAAAGGAGCGAAAATAAAAAAGGCTGAAGACAAAAGTGATAAAAAACCTAAAAATGAAAATTTAAACCTAAGGTTCCACCAGGGCATGTGCTACAAAGTCAAAAATTGCCCTCAATAAATATTTTCAACGATTTGTAGCACAAAGGGAAAAATTATTACTTGGGGGGTAGAAAAAAACTTTGTGACAGCGGTTCAATGGTTCTCAATTTCAAAAAAGGTTTTATAAAAACATGGCTAACAAACCAGAACTCACAGTTTAATAAATTTGAAAGAGGTAAAAATCAGCGAACGGAAAGGGTACCTTATCTGGGTTACATCAAAGCAATGAAAGGATAAAAATTCCCAAATGGTTCTTTAAAAAACTTTGTTTTTGGGGTCCTACTACGGAAATCATACAGCTTTTCCTGTATTTGATTGGCAAAAAACATCATTCGCGAATTGAAAGAGAAGCATAAAGAAATAGAAAAAAACGCCTGAGAAGGGAAAAAAGCTGCTTTTAGTCGTTGGATCAGCGTCAGTTGGGAGAGTAACCACTACACAGGCAGTCAACTTAAACCCTATGGAAACAAAAACAAAAAGTGGATTCGTCAAAAATGAGAAATGTGAGGCAGCTGAAAGGGAAACCCAATAATGATGTTACCATCAAACCTTTTAGTATGTCCTGGGTTGTCGAATAAAAAACGCAGGAAAAAAAAAAAAGCTGGTTTGCCAGAAAAAATTGCAATTTATCTAAAAAGTCATGAAAATCCCACCAAATCAGAAATTTGTCATCTGAAAAATGAAGGTTCTACGGAACAAGATTTTGGGAAAAATAATGAACAGCTCTAATAAAAAAATATCAATTCTGTCAGTGCACATTAAAAAAGTCCCAAAAAAAGGTTTTGTAACGTTAATAAAAAACACAGCACTGTAAGGGGAAAAAAAGAAAACTATTTACCTGATCATCCGAGCCCTTCTCGGATACTTACCTGGGTACCCAAAGTCAAACTCAATCCATTCGGGTCTTCATTGTCAGTCTGAAATAGAAAACAAACATTTAACCCCCGAACCATAATGACCAAAATAAAAAACCCCCATACTTTCCAAGATCACAAGTTTCTTCGCTAGATGATGAACTGGGTTTTACTGAAAAAAAAAAAAAAAAACTTCATTTAACGAACAAAACAAAAAGGAAAAGAATTTGGTGTTGACATAGAAGATTTAAACTATCGCGAAAAAAAAGGGGGGAAAGTCTATAATTTTTTTTAAGGAGGGAGTCTTTTTTTTTTCCAAAGAACGTCAGATTTAGGAATATTTCAGGGGTTTCGACCCAAATCAAAACTAACAGAAAATTTCCCCATTCAAAGAGCCTTATAAAAAATCCCCCCGAATCTACAACGAAGTTCGGAAACCCCTTCAAAAAAATGCTCAAACGTCGGGCAATTCGAGAATAAAACATCCCTGGTCATAAAATGTGGTTATAGTTTAAGAAAGGGGGGGGGTAAATCAGATTTTGTATTGACTCCGGAAGTTGAACTTAGAACGAAAAAAAAATGCAACCCATTCCAAAAATCGTGATACTTTAAAATATGTTGTCAGGATTTCGTTTTTTTTCAAAATTGGACTTAAAATCGGGTTTAGGGGCGGGTCGAAATGGAGGAGACAGACAAAGAGAAGACCCCTTTAAAGGGGGGGACTTGGCTTCATAAATGCAATCGTAGCCATTGGGCGCAAGGGCCCCCCGCTACCTTTAAAACCCCCTGATGGAAGGTGCAGGGTGACCTAAATTTGAAAGACTGCCAAATCATTTAGACGACATCTTTATTTTTCGAAGACTAGATTACTATTGATGGGACTTAAACCCCTTTTTTCCCAGCGATTATCAGAAAACAACTAAAAAATTTAATCTTCAAAATGTATTTCTTCAAAATCAAATTACTTCCCTCGGACATGTCGTTTCCAAAGATGGTACCCAAACAGACCCTAAAAAAGACAAAAGCTTTTAAAGATTGGCCAACCCTTTTCAG
Organism: Mercenaria mercenaria; assembly: GCF_021730395.1. Classification (NCBI taxonomy): domain Eukaryota; kingdom Metazoa; phylum Mollusca; class Bivalvia; order Venerida; family Veneridae; genus Mercenaria; species Mercenaria mercenaria. Next base: position 610 of record NW_026460417.1, on the reverse strand, counting down.
TCAAAGAAGCAAAAATTTTTGGGGGTTCGTCGGTTTTTTTCAGACGTTTCTAAAAGGTTTTTTGAAACCCATCGTAGACCACTGAAAAACCCTTTTTCTGTTTGGTCTCCCTTAAATCAAGTAAACAGCCACAAAACGAAAAAGACAAACGCACCCATTTTTTTTGGGGGAAATGGCAGAAAAACGTTTTAAAACAACTAAAAAGAGAAAATATAAACCCCTAATTCCTAGCATATCCCAAACAAACCCCCCCTTTTTAAACTACACACAGATGATCTACGAAAGGTTTGGCGAGTACTTTATAAAAAAAGGGAAGGAAAGGACCGGGGTTATTGCATATGCGAGCAGGAGCCTAAAACAATCAGAAAAAAAAATTACCCTGCTCAAAACGGGAATATCTCGCTTTGAGTGGTCAGTAACAGAAAAATTTCACGTTACCTTTATGGCGCAGTTTTTCTTTTGTTACTGATAAAAATCCACTGACATATATCAACACCTCAGCAAAATTAGATAATGGACACGGGGGTTTTGGCTGCATTTGTTTCCATTTAAAACTTTTAACCCAAACTCTTACAAAGTGGAAAAGAACAAGTGAGTGAATTTCAAGAAT
>NW_026460416.1:0-3132 GCF_021730395.1 Mercenaria mercenaria | reverse complement strand
TTTTTCATGTCGTCTATTTGATGATAGATTTTTCTGACAGATGTACTTAAACTTTACCTGTCTGCATCAATCGCATGTATAAAGGGTTATAATTTGTTTCCTATTACTTAGATCTTGAAGTTCCTGGTACAGACATAAAGGATCAATCACTAAATATGTAAAATACAATCACTTCAGTACAGTCGTGTTTCTGTCGTAAAGTCATCATATGCATTTCAGCGTGAAATTGATTTAATGTGAAAACTATGAAACAAATCGCCATGTCTTAACCATGTTTTCGTTACCTTGTCCGTCAAATTGGAAGACAGAAAATATGTTCATTAAAAAAGATATGAGGATTTTGAATAAATTTTACATAGTAGAAGTTTTTCTACACGCCAAAATGTTATCGAAATTGTGATTTTTTCAAAGACTCGCATCACGAAAACTGGCTTGTGATTTAGATCTTTCAGGTCAGTTTAGCAAAATATCGAACACACGATTGTATCATTTTTATAATATGAAATTGCACAGTGCAAACCATTGCGATCAAATCAAATCTTCACACTGAAGAAAAAAACTAATTTGAATTTTTTTGGTTCGAAATGGTAGTTACGTGCACCAATTTACTTTGGAAAATCATAAATGTCAGATGCCACCAGACAATTATTTAATTCAATCATAAGATAACATCTGTAACTAAGATATCAGACATGGTGATCAATAACTGTCATGTGTAATCGATTATACATGAGTTAAATTCGTGTAATGATTATTAATCTAAAGCTAGTGGTTATGATTACCTGATGACTACAGCCGATAGTTTAATATTTGATATTTCTCTTAATAGTGGTTTATTATCATTTTATTACTATCCAATGCTACTTGACTACCTATATTTGGTAAGAGTGAAATTATTTTAATATTTGCTTTTTTGCTTTAGTATCCCTGCTTAGTAAATGTCTAGTACCAAATTATTTAACATATTTTATTTTATTTTAAAACGAGTATTGGTATCCAGCTAATTACAAGCGTTTGATATTTTACATGTTTCATATATTTTTACTGCTTTGATATATTCTTAAAGATTGTTTAAGACTACTAGTTTGTTTGAGAATAAATGCTACATATTGTAGTTTGTTATTCCTTTCTTTCACTAAAACGTAAATTAAAGCAAAATCAATGTTTCAAAACATTTCCTTGAAGTGTGCCCTTTAAAAAAGAAAATATAAGAAAAAGAACTCTTACCTTGTAAATTTGTTGTCCTGTCCTAAAAGTATACACTATACGGACGAAAACTATTTTCTCTTCCTGGATTGTGCTTTGGCCAATCAGAATACCCGATAATTGTCTTTTCTCTAAAAAAACAGAAAGACAAAAATGTCACATAAAACGCAATATCGGACAACGCGGGAATATCTCAAAATAGTCAAAGCTCATTAGTGTAGCAATGTTTGTTATAAAGTAGTCTGTTTTTATTGTAAGCACGTCATGACAAGGATAAGTTCAAACTAACACCATTTCTTCAATATTTTTCTGTAGGTTTTGGAATGAGTCTACAGGTGTATACTTTGTACATAAGCCCTTCAGTAGCTGCCTCGATAGACATTCCTTGTGAATTGACATTTGTTACATTTAGCATTCGAATATTGAGAAAAGTGTTAACCAAATTGAATTGTTTCTATTGTCTTCTGAGCTGGCTATAACGTTCTTTCATATTGGCCTAATGATTGATACGAATAATTTATGAAGTATAACTGGTGTTCATTTAAAAAACCTATACAGCGGCAACGTTTTAAATTATGTTTTCTTAATTTTTGAGTATATCTTAGGTCCTAGCTAGATTTAATACAACTATAACATATAAGCAGTTTTAAAAGTCTGGTATAAACGGCGCATTTAATTCAATTTTAATACGACCTTGCATATTTTACACACAAAATAATCCACTTGTTTCCTTGTTTACCAAAACATACTGGTTTTATACTGCAAATATCGGGTAGCTACTTATTTACAAAGTCGTCGTAAAATTTATCTGGGCTCAGTTTGTATCACAATTTTACGCTGGTTCGAAACTAGTTTATAAGATTTTTAACGATAGTTTGAAATTTCGTCCTCTTTCTGTATAGACCGGCATTTGTCCCAAACAGATTTCAATGCATCTATTCGTGGAAAAAAGAAAATAATCTCAATGTATTATAAACAGATGAGAACAGCAACGTATCCTCAGTTTTTATTTCGTTTTTTTTTCTTTAGCGGACATCTACATCATTCGTCTGAACACACACGAGCAAGTTAGATCTTAAGTCATATAAGTCACACATATATTAAAACTTATCAACATGTTTCTTTTGGAGTACAGAATGCAACTAAACTATATGGTAGCACAGTCACTCCGTTGCCTGAGTCAAGAAATGTAATTAAAGCTTCAACACCCCTTATACTTCTATCACCGGCTGAAGCGGACTTCTCTTATAACTGGACTCCAAGAGTCGACAAGATCAGGAATGATGTCCAGATATGGAGTGATTTATTACGACAGCCAAATGATGTTGTGTATATACAAATGTAATCCGATCTGCTTACTACTGCGCCCCTGACTTTAATCTATAATTTATTACAAACCTCTCTAGAAACATAAAGCGATAGTTCAAGACAGTAGCAAACTTGTTCTTTATTAAAGGTATTATTGTGACTTAAATAAATGTGCAACTGTACAATTTCCTATACAGATACCCTCAGCTCAGCTTGTCAAACTGCTAGTCCACATGTGGAGACGCTTTGACATAAAACGTTTATATGATATTGTCGTTCAAGGACAAACTTTTAAATTTCAGCAAGTATAGATCACATTACCGTTAAAGGTCATATAGAGATACCCTCAGCTTGTCAAACTACTAGTCCACATATGGAGACGCTTTGACAGTATAAAACGTTATTAAATATTTGCATATATACCTATGTTTATCTTTAAACTCGACCTCAGCTGTTGCCTATCCTTTATTGTTTTGTATTGTACAAGGCTAGTTCAGGACCAGTCGAGAAGCTTAACAAAAGGGACATTTAAAAAGTGCATATCCATCTTAGCTTAGACAATCTGATAGGAGGGCAAGTCAAATGACAGACCTTTCTATGTAGCTAGAACCAAGGATT
>NW_026460415.1:0-5596 GCF_021730395.1 Mercenaria mercenaria | reverse complement strand
GTCTTAAAACCTTAAAAAGGTATGAAATTTGGTTGAGAGGTCCAATCAATGTGTATCTGTGCAAAAGTAACATTCTAATCTTGTTCACAAAAGTTACTAATACACAGCAGGCATGTCAATGATCAAAACTGGACGAATATACAGTTATCCTCACTTTAATGTCATTTATAATTTTTCCTTGAATTCTCCACCATACTTTTCATAATTCTGTTTGCACGAGTTGCACGAGAATGCTGTCATTCACGTAAAAAAATGGGGTCAAATAAGTTGTAAATGCAGTATCATCTAAACGTATTAATGGATTATGCAGTTCAAGATAAACTTTATCTCATAACGTAACGAACATGTATAATGTTGTAACAACAACTTTACTTACACTGATTTAAGTAGCAGTCGGTTTATAAGTGACTTTATTGATTCATTTTTATGTTTTGTTATTGTTGTCAAAAAGTATAACGGAAGTGCCTCACAACTGAAGCGGAAACCAGTTTGATGCGCAAAGTAGTCCAATGTAAGTAATATTTTTTGACAAATGTCCACAGAAATTAATAATTTTCTAATATTAAAGACGAATATCTGAATAGGATTCGTTATTTGATAAGAAATTATAATCATCGACATGTTTTTTTAAAAATCGTACACGTGCTGACACTTAAGTTGTCTCCCGTTGTTTTATTAGAGTTACCTTTCGTCCGGCGCAGTAATACATTTTGCAGTGAATCGCCGAGAAGTCGTGGGAAAATTAAAAACACATGTAAATAAACTAAAATTAACCACCTTTTCAAGATGAATTTCAAGTGATCGCCATTATGCATTTAACCCGCCTGACCTGTGTAGCATCTTAGATATCTGTTCTAAGGTATTCATTGTGTAGAATGTCATGTTATGCCCTTGCAATGCTAATCCCACTCTGATTTTTTTTGTTTAGATTTTTATCAATGAGAAATATGGTGTCCATCCCGAGCTGAAATGACATGGCGTTAAATTTTTACATGTTTAAGCAAACCTGGTGTGTTAGAAAGAAAATCTCATCCCTTCAACATTATTTGGAACACTGTTATTGTAAAAAACCTGTTTTTTCCTTATACAAAAGTTTAATATTTTCTGTTGAATGTACTTTCACAAAGACCTCTGTTTTCCTATTACATTCATAGTACCACATCCTTACCCACAAAATACTGAATATTACAGGTGTCCATCAGTATTGTATCAGTTTAAGAATATGTTTTTTATTTTCCCACCATCGATTTCTTGAATATGCACCCCTTCCGCATTTCTGTATGAACTGTGAATGTAGCAATATGCGTCCCCTTAAAGTAAACCCTGGGAGAGAAAATACCAAGGTCCCTACTGGGGCTCGAACCCCGGACCTCGAGATCTGTAGGCGGACACTCAACCACGTCGCTAAAGGGTTATTGTAATTGGTGATTATTCAATATAGCCCAAGACAACTTACCAATAACCTTAGTTTATAGATGTAGTTGTAGATGCTTGTCTACAGGCAGATAACTGATGAATGGTTTATAGGACGTCTAGCCGGCTGGGACGCTCCACAGGAAATCACCCTTTTCGGCTTCCGGTAGGGCTATCCTCACGTATGTCGGACCAGAGTGGACAGGCACTACACTCCTCCCCGTCCTATAGAAGGAGGTAGTCTTAGACCATGGGAGTTAGCCATGGTCTCTTACTCTCAATAATGAGAGATTCCTGGGTAAAACCAGTACTAGTATTGCGGCTTTTCAGTCACAATACCACAACTACCGGTGACTATGAACATTTCATCCGCAGTACACCGGGTTGAGCCCCTATGGCTTAACCGGACTCATCACCATACATTGAGACTGGAGGGAGCTTCTCAATGTACAGTCTTTTTGCGTTATCACTTGCCAACTTGAGGAGGTCACCCCAAGATTGGCCTCTGGCCTCAGCTACCCTGGATGCAACCCATACAATCATATAGGGATTGGACTTTTTACAGCGTGGCGGGCTGAAATAAGGAGATCCGTTTCAGGGAGCAAACGGGAAGACTCTAGTTTCCGTAGAATGTCTAGGTAGTCATTGGACTTACAGATCATAACTGTGAACCCAACATAAGTGTTAGGGAACACCTCTAACCATTTCTGTAATATGTCCAAAGACCCTGTAAAGCAGTGAAGGTGAATCAGCTGCTCCTTACTGACTGAGGGATGACTCTGTAACAAGTAAAACATAGTTAACAGAGACTCATCTGAAAGGTTTGTCAAACTTCTGCAATGAATAACGAGCACATGCTCCGGTTGCAGCAAAGTCAGGACTTGCTCAACCTTGCGGAGCTGTTCAGCCCATTTTTCAGCAGGTTCAGTTCGATCAAGACCTATCTCCCCCAATCCTGCTACCTCCGGAAATTGGAGAACTTCCGCCAGCTTACTGAACCCTTTAACAGTAAGCGCCTTCCGGGGTGGAGTCCCACGACCGGTACGACACCCTGTTCAGACCATGATTTAATACCCTCCTGTGTAGGGTAAGTCTCAGGGTCACAGAAAACCCCTACAACTCCCACGAGGTGAACCTCGTGAGACTCTAGCGGGTTCAGATTACTCATCTCTTTCAGAGATGGGTTAGTCATCCCCCACTCCCTCATAGTCCTGTTAAGGTGACAATGACTATCAAAGGCCTCAGGCAACTTAGGGAGATTCTGTTGATCATCCTGGGACAGCTGAAATAAGTGTCCAAGTTTCTCAACCTGATGTCGCTCTAGCATTGACATCAATGACAATAGAAAGCGCCAGTGCACCAAGGCTGTGACATCATTACCCTCCGGTCTTAATATCACGTCCCTAGCAACCGACACTCCCAAAGTCCTACCCAAATCAACCATTGCCTGCACAGTGGAGGCATCTGGCTGCTCAACCGAGGATAGTGGACTCAGCGATTCAAGATAGACCAGTAAATCACTGAGCTCCCGATGTGCTCCTAAAAGCCACCTGCAGCATAGCTTCAGGGCGCTAAACCTGCTTTGAGATATTTCATCTCCTGAAAGTGCCAGATTAAACACACCAGGCAAATGACAGAGAAGCGCATGTTTGCGACTAACACCTGCCCCACATCCTCCTACCGGACACCTAGGGCCATGCCCTGGTTGCCCTGTTTCTCCCAAAGACAGCTTTGGCCTCTTTGCAAGGGTTTCTCCACTCAGCGTATGCTGAACTGAACGGCCTTTAACATGGGACCCTTTCCCCGGACCAGCAGGCTGCTTCCCCTTGCCCGGCACAGTAATGACTAGCTGAGGCTTGTCTTGCCGAACAGAAGGTCTTAGTGCCCTCTCTGCCGGACTTCTAGAAACAGGGCCTTGCGGAACCTGCCCTGTCCCAGAAGCACTGTGCTGGGTCTTACTCTCGTCTCGCTCATGCAGACGAGGCTTAACCGGACTAACCGGCTTCCCATTGCCTGAGGGTTTTGTTGGGCTGTTACCTCCCAACAACTTTTCGTCAGTTCCAGAAGAAACCGATTCTGACTCGCTGTCAGCCTCTCCCCCAACAAGCAATTGCTGCTCTGCCGGAGGGACCGACTCGAGATTCTCACCAGTCTGTTCAATAGCCGGATCTGTCCCTAATCGGATGTCCCTACTCTGTTCACGCGGGGCATCCTGCCACTTGGATTTACGAATGGGCCCCAAACGGCTCATATTCTGGGAAATCCACTCACGGGAGTGACACTGTAGAATGTCTAACTCCCTGGCCAGATCCCTTAACCAACTAAACTTATGCCTGTTTCTGGCTTCACGGACATGGTCCAACAGAATTTCAAACCTGTTCGGTCGCCTACTAGAGGTGATTTTGACTGCTAATTCTTTTGGGTTCATCAGGTTGCCCATCTTGAGCACCTTCATTACCCTGCCCAGACCGTCCCTGTACTCTTCAGCCATGATTCTGAAAATAGACCCAAAAAATGATCAATTTTGAGTCTTCACTCTTCTTAGACAGTCCGGACACTTGTATTGATTTATGTCTAGTGCATCTGAAGCGGTTATGTTCACACAGGACCCATGGAACCACTCTTTACAGAAATCACACTGGATCATAAATCTACCCTGCCATAACTTTCGACATAAGCAGTAGACTCGGTCGCTGCCTTTAGCAGCAGTTATGTCACCTGGATTTTGCTCCCAGTGCTTAATCCACCGTGGCACTTCCCTGTCCTTACACTGTTTTAGTCTATCATGGTTTACTACCAAAACAGCATTTCTAAGTTTAACATGGAAGAGGAATGATGACAATTTGGATACTATCACCCCTGGTCCCTTCCATGGTGGACAGAGCTTGTGGCATTTACCCTTCAATACCGCAGTATCAAGTAGATAGACCCTATCACCTACCTCATAATTCCTCTCAAGTAGACGCAAGTCATAATTGCGCTTCATTCTTTTAGAGGAAGTTTTCATCATTTTGCGGGCTATACCATGTGCTTCCCGCAACTTCTGGACCAATTCATCTGAGTAATCACTAGGGGACTGGCTTTTACCCAGATGCTGAGGAAACATTAGGTGAGCAGGCGCATTGACCTCCCGACCTAACATTAATTTATTGGCCGTAAACCGGGTCATACGGTTCACAGATGATCTCAACGCTCCAGCTATTTGCTGAAGGTGCAAATCCCACTGGTTTTGTAATTTGCTAATGAAACACCTAACCGCATCCATCAGAGTGCGATTATACCTTTCTACCTGACCATTTGCAGAAGGTCTATACGGAGTAGTCCTTGCTTTGTGTATTTCAAGAACTTTACAGACCTCCGTAAACAGTTTCGATTCAAAGTTTCTGCCCTGATCAGAAAATATCTCAAAGGGCACTCCAAACCTTGTAAAGAAACTGTCCACAGCTGCCCGTGCAGTAATTTCTGCGGACTGACTAGGGAGTGGTATACATTCCACCCATTTGGTGAACTGGTCCACCATCATAAGTACATACTCATTACCCCTAGGAGTTTTAGGTAAGGGACCTAGGAAATCAATATGTACTCTTTCCATGGGTGAACCTGCCTGGTACTCAGTCAATCGGCACTTTCCTTGCCGATCGGCTTTCTTATTCTGATTACAGGTTTCACATTGCGACACGTACTGTCGAACGTCCCTGCCTAATCCATACCAGACAAATTTCTCCTTAACCCTCTCCTTAGTGCGTTTCACACCTGATGCCCGAGAGATGGAAGTCTATGGTTGAGTGCTATAGCTTCCTCTTTCAGGCTTTCCGGTATAACAAGACGAATGTCATCTTGTTCTGAGTCATTCTGGTATAAAACACCATCTAACAGAAGAAATTGTTCTTTGTTTAACCAATTTGACTTAGCCCCTGGACTGGCACGAAACAGATCGGACGGATCCGGATCTATTCTCTTTCGTAACCAATTCAAAACAAACAGCAATTCCACATCCTGTTTCTGAGCATCTCTCAAATCTGCTACTGAGAACCCCCAACTACACAGCCTTGATTTATCCCTCAGAGTTCCTTGATCTGGTACCGGGGTCGAACTCTGAAGGCTAGACCCCTGACACTGTGTAGAGTCGGAGTAACCTGTCGCACCCGTAGGTACGGCAAATCCTTTGTCCTTTCCGGGGAAT
>NW_026460414.1:0-31157 GCF_021730395.1 Mercenaria mercenaria | reverse complement strand
AAAACAAAGAAGTATTTATTTTTATGCTCTTTCCCTAAAACAATTACTTTTAAATTAGATAACTTGATCAAATTTTTTGTTTAAATTTTAAGGTTCTAGGTAGCATTACATAATTCCCCAGGTTTTAAATTTTAAAATTCCCAAAAGGGGGACGGGCAGATTATCATCTCCAAATTAAAACATTACCCCAAATTTCTCTTTTTTTGGGGCTAAAAAAAAATATTTTGTAACCTTTTTTAAAAATGGCCCTTATTGTATAAATCCCTCCCCTCTTTCCAGTCATCTTCCAAAAAACTTTATTCCCCCCTAGGGAAAATTTTATAAAATTTTTATAAAAATTTGAGCTTGTTTTTTTAAATTTTTTTTTGAAAAATTGACGTCCTAAATGCCAAAAAAAAATTTCTAATTGTACATTTATTGAAAAAAATACCGCTTTACGGGGTCACATTTGGGGTAACAAAAAAAGACGGGTTCCATCAAAAAAAAAAACACTAAAGATTGGGTAAAAATTTTGAAACAAAAAAAAAATATGTAATCAATTTTTTTTAGCGTTTTTAAACCTTGAAGCCTAAAAATTTTCGTATAAAATTATTTTTACCAAAGGGCCCAAATAATTTGGTTCCATATACTTTTTCGAAGGTAATTTCTAAATATCTTCTCTAAAAAAAGTTTGCTATACAAGCTCGACCCTTAAAATTAAGTGGTATAGTGACGCAATTGACCCCGAGGGTTGCCCTTTTGCTTTAAATACAAAATGAAGCAAACCCATTATTGAAAAGGAGTGTCTAAAACGGGAGCTCCAAAAGAGGAAATTAAATTTTTGGGGGAATTAAAAAGTTTTTGGAATTTTAAATGATCAAATGTAATATATATATTTTGATCTGCTTTGTTCAAACTAATTCCAATAAATAACATCCCTAAGCACCCTTTATTTCTTAATGAAATAATCTTTTAATACCTAAGGTCAACCACGCGGTCAATTTCGACATAACATGTCAATAACTGAATGTCAATTAACCCTTAAGGGGGTTGGGGTTTATAATAATTCCCAAGGGGTTTCCGAAGCGTCTGGGCCCCTCAATTTTTTTGGGCTGGGTATCCCTTTTTTAGGGCTCTGCCAGAACCGAGACAAACTTTTTACATTCTACTTTTTTTATTAAAACTCGCATTTTTAAAGGCCGGGTTTTTTTTTTGGGGGTTTTTTTGTTCTTTTTTCTTGAAACTTTGGGGCCTTAAAAATTTTAAACACGATTATTCTTTTTTATTCGGGGTTTTCTTTTCATACTCTTATTGAATCTGTCGATTTTTCCAGATACTTAGTCAAAACCTTTTCTTTTTTTTTTTTAACATTTTTGGTGGTTATTAATCATAAGTGATATAGACTTTTAATAACTTTTTGGAATTTAAAAGGGTACCCAACCCCGTTCACGGTGACATATTTTCATAAAATAGAGGGGGTTTTTTTTTTCAACGCTTGGTTGTAAATATTTGTCAAAAAAATTCTAAAATTTAAACTTTTTAATTTTCATGCAAAAATTTTAAATTTCATTAAAATAATATCATGATACAAAGGGGCGCACTAAAAACTATTTAATTCAACTTTTCCCGGGTCTCAAACAAGCTTATTTTATATAACGGGGATTTTCTCTTCTATAAAATTTTTGATTTTTAATATAAAAAGGGATTTCTAAATAAAAATTTCTAGAAACTTACCCTTGAGCATTTTTATTAACCACATGATCTAATTTTCCCCTTTTCCGCCTAATGCGTTCAAAATCCCCGCTAACCCAACGGGGATATTGAAATTAAATTCTAATTTTTTGTTAAATTTCCAACATTTCTACATCATAAAAAAGGGAAGAATTTTTATTTCCCCTTAATTTTCTACATTTTTGGGGTTAAAACAGACAAGTGGGTACAATTTTTTTTGAGGGAAGAAAGAAGCCAGGGGGTTTTTATTAAGGGAAAAAATTTGGGACCAATGTAAAAAATCCTGTCGAAATCTATTTATTCCGCACCAAAACCAGTTTGATAACTAATAAAGTATTTTCAAATTTTGTATTTCCCGCTGACAAAAAATATTTTAAAAATTTCATTTAGTTAAACTGCGTTCTTCTTTTAAATTTTGTTCACCCAAAAATGGGGGAAATTTAAATTGAAAAAGGGGTTCCCGTGCGAAAAGGATTACTTTATAAAAACCCCCTGACACATGGCAATAGGTTAAAAAAAAAACATTGGATAGGACACCGACAGAACAAGGGGAAAAAAACTACTTTTCCACATAAACAATACAAAAAATGGCAAAGGGAAAAAGCTTTTTCAAAAAGAACGGGAAAATAAACAAAAGCGGTTACAATAAATTTGAAAAAAAATCCCGGGGCCCTGTTACAAAAATTTTCATCCACGGGTTTGAAAGAAACTTTATTTGTTTTTTAATCTAAATAATTTTAAAAAACAAAATTTTAAAGTTAAAAACTTTTCAAATCCTACAGTATTGAGGGGTCTGTCAGTTGGTTTCAACCTTTATTTTAGAAAAATTGTTTTTGAATTTTTAAAATCAAACTTTTGGGGCCCGAAAATGTTTTGTGAACGGGGGCCAACTTTAAAAGGTAGGCCCTCCATGGGGCGTTTTAGGGCTTACATACTTTTACATGATCCATTTTCGGGAAATTTTATCTTGGGGGCGGCAATTAAGTTTTTACATCGAAATTTGGGATACGCTTATTTGGAGAGGGACAGGGGAAGAGAGTGTTAAACGGAAAAATTAAAAGAGTAAAAGCCCACTAATCATTATCTCTAAACCTCACCCCCGAATATTTTTTACCCCACCCGAAGACGGTACTCGAAATAAAAATTTTCCTGTGTTGCAAATAATTTTAAAAAGGTAAAATTTTTTATTTAAAATTTTAAAGTCTTAGGGGGAAAGGAATTTTGAAAATGTGGAACAATGTAAAAGGGCTTGAAGTTTTGGGGAAGGTACAGCAAAAAGATAAGCTTATTTTTGGTTTATGAATTTTACAAAGGCATAAAACTTTTCCCCGGAATGAAATGAAATTTTCCGTTAGGGTTATTCGCAACAAAAAAGTGGTGTTGAGGCTCGGGTTTTTGCATTTCTTTGGGGTTTTTTTCTTTTTGTACCCTTACCCATATTTTAAAGGGTATTTGAACCTTCATTTTTAAACATCGTACTGTTTTGAGCCCTACTTTTTTTTTAAAAAATAAACAAATGAAAAAATTCATTGTCTTCGTAAATTTATCTCAACACAAATTCCTTATGAAAATATTACTTTGTTGTCGTTTAAATTTAACATAATTAATAATGTCTAAACAAAACGATTCAAAAATAAATTTAAATTTGCATGCTAAAAACAATTTTTAGTTTTTTTTAAAACATCTGTTTAAAAAAACTTTAAAATCTTTTTCTTTAAAAAAATTTTAGTCAAAATAGAAAAAAAAGTTGAAACATACAAAAAATTTTTCGGAAAATACGAAAATTTTCAAATTAGTTTTTTCACATGTCTATTATTTTAAATTTTGGGCCAATTTTTTTAAAATACCACCTTAAATAAAAAATGTTCCAAAAATTTTTTCCCCCCCCCCCCCACCCCCACTTAACCTTTTATTTTTACGGCAAAACATAACTTTTGTAAAAACATTTGTGCATGAAATTTTAAAAATCTCTAAAATTTTGCACGACACAAAAAAAATCACCAACAAAACCCCGGATTTTGTCCTAGCTTCTTTGAGTTAATAGATACATGTGAGGACTTGTTAAGGAACTTTTTAAATCCGGGAAAAAGACAAAACCCCGGTACTTTTAAACCCTTGATCCTGTTTGCCTTGATCTTTGAGGGGGTTTATTTCGTTTGGGTACATTCTTTACATGGTAAACATTTGTAATTTAAATTTTAACCTTTTGCGCAAAAATTGCTAAGAGAACGGGTCATATTAAATGGGGCAATCCCCTTTATTTTTCGAAGGGGTGTTCCGGAAAATTTACTGACAAATTAATAGACAACATCAATGATCGAATTAAAAAATTATACATACATATTTTTTTTACTGAAAAAAATCAAACGCCTTTTTCCAATTGGTTTTTTTTTACGAAAAATTTTTTAATAATAAATGAATTTGGAGGGCGAAATTAGACCATTAAAAAATTTAACCCCGGCCCCAATTTTTAACAATTTAAAACAAAATTTTGTAACTGAATTTTTATAACGGAAAAAAGAGGGCGATCAAATTTTAAAATGGCCCCAAGAGGGCGCCACAAAAAAATGAGACTAAAATTTTTAAAACACCCATCATGTTACATCTCCAAAAAAATTTAATTTTTTTCTTTAAATAATTTACAGTATTAGGTTTTATGATTTTATTTTTTAAACATAAATGCCAAAAATTATTAACAATTAAAGGAAAAAGGGTCAAAAAATCTTTAATCTAAAAAAGAAAATTTTACTAGATTTCGGACAATTTTCTTTTCAAAAGTATTTTTGCAAAACATGCCTTAATTCTTTTCTCGGGGACAACTCTTGTACGTGAATTTTCTCATGAGCAGTACTCAGGTTGTGATACTATTTCGGGAAAAAAGGGAATTTCCCCAACAGTACCCGGGGGAACACCTACCAATTGAAAAAGGGGATATCACGGATAAAATGTGAGGGAAAATTTAAAATTTCCCCGTGAGCCCCTTAACCCCAAAAAAGTTTAAGTGAAAAACTTCTTCCGGTGAACACTACTTCCCAAGGGTTTTGGGGGTTCCAAATTAAAATTTTTCCCTGTTGTGGAACAATTTAAAACCCCGTAGCAATACTCACGGGAATGTGAACACTATCAGGGGCGTACTTACAGTGCCTAACTATCAAAAGCATATTCACGGGGCGTAACCTCCCAGTGAGCAATACTACATACTGGAAAATACCCTTAAATAGTACTCACAGTTGCTTTAACCAACTAATATTAATGCCGTAAAAGTACTCAGAGCTGTGTCACTCCACACTGATCATTGTAAGAACTGAAAATTGTAACCCAACACTTAGAGTCCCTTCCCCAGAACATTTCACCACATAAAAAGGGGCACCAGACCTTTTTTAAAAAAAAAGGACCGTCGACCAAATACCCATCACAGGACTATGCCCTTTAACGAAAAAGGGGGGCATTTTTGTAACCACGTATCCCTTTTTGGGGGGTAGGGTTTTCAGTCAACTATTAAAAAAGGGTTTAAAGAAATAGTTTAATATGGCTCTTTTTACGTTTTTAAACAGGGTAAAGGTCAATTTATTTTCAGTTTTTCATTTAAAAAAACCCCAAAATGATTATATAAAATTTTGCAAAAAAATAAAAATTTTTTTTAGTCTTTTTAAAAGATTTATTGGACTTTTAAATTTTTTCAGTGCGTCAAAACGTTTTTTAAACGTTTTTTAAATTTTTCATCAAGGTGCTATATTTCAAGTTTTAAAATATCTTATTTTTTATCAAAACTTTTCTTAGGCAATGCCACTAAATTTAATACATTGAAAATCTGTCTATGGTTTTAGAAATTTTCCGTGCCATGACAACAAAAAATAAATGTACAAAATACGAATTTTTAAAACAATTACCGTAAATAACAAATATTACTATTTTAGTTTGACCTCACAATGGGCAAAAACCCCTATCCATTTGGAAACAAAAAATAAAATAGAGCTAGAAATGCCCAAATTTGTTTTTCATACCCGCATAATTGAAAAAATTACAATGATATGAATCAACTTCTTTATTACTCTTTTTGTTTTCCTGCTTGTAATGCCATCTAATTACATTGCAGGGGACCCTTTAAAACAGTTTTTTTTTTAAAATCAATAATTTCATTCTTTGTACCAGATAAACTTTTTGTTCTTCTTTGAATTCTTTCAAAAGGGTTTATAAGTTTAAAATTCAAAAACTACAAATAAATGATCATGAATGGGGGAAAAAATTTTTATTTTTCAGGGTTTTACCTTTTGGGATATTTTTTTTTTTCCTTTTTAAAAACTTTTAAATGCATTACAATTCAGAAAAGTGTGTTGCAATAATTCTACAAAACAATGCATGCCCGCATTTATTTCATCAAAAGTGAAGAAAAAACCCTTTTTTTTACAAAAAGCACCTTTTGGGGGCCACTTGGGGCCCTCTTGATTTTCAACCGCCCCATTTATGCCAATTTATGCCGGGATTATCAAAAACAAAAAATTTTACAACATTCGGATTAAAAAAGCCTTGTTAAAAAATTGGGCCCCATTACCCCTAAAATTTTTGACTTTTTCGGCCGAAGTCACCCACCAATTTTTTAAATACGTATTTCATTCTATCATGAGTTTTTTTTGAAAACATCGAAAATAAAGTAATGTAGCGTACGTTTTCCCGAGTTTATTTATTTTAAACATTCAATAATAAAGTAAATTTTTTAAACATACGTTTTTAAAATACTTTGAAAAGACTTAAATAAAAAAAGTAATTTTATAACATACGTATTTCACAACCTATGAGGCACTTCAATAATAAAGAAAAATTTATAACTTTCGTTTTTTTCCCAATCTGTGAGAGCACTTCTTTAATAAAGTAAATTTTAAACTTACGTATTTTCTTTCTGGGGAGAGCACTTCATTAAAAAAAGTAAATTTAAAAATTTCTATTTTTTATCTATGAGTTTATTTATTTTTTTAAACACCTCGAAATAAAGAAAACCCCTTTAAATGTATTTACTTTTTTTCCCTGAGTTTTTTTAAATTGTAAACACGCAAAAATAAAGTGAGTTAAAACCGTCGAATTTCTATCCTGTAAAACGCATGGGTAAAAAAAACCCATAATGTACTTTTTTTCCCCCTTCGTGAGTTTATTTCCTGTAAAACCTTTGAAAAAGTGAGGGGAATTTTTATCTGCGATATTTCCATTTTTCCACGGGTATGAATAGAGAATAGATGCAAAAGTAAAAAAAAAGGGTTAAATTTTTTTTGAAAACCCGGGAAGGGGAATACTCTCCCCCCCAACTCGTGCAATTTCTCGATACAAAGCATAAACTATGTTTTGGTGTTTTTGGAAATTCGTTTTTTCGCGTTCTGTTTCATTAGTCGCTTTTTTTGTTTCTTTTTGTGCGTTGATTTGCGCCCCAAAAGGGACACAAAAAAAATTTCCCCCAATTTCTTTAATGAAGCGTTAGCACGCTTTAAAACGAAACATATCAAAATAGCCTAAATAAGTAAAAAAACTGATAATAGAAATTGTTCTGTAAAAAAGTGAATGCCCCCAAAAATGCAAAGTCCTATAGGAAAGAAGCCCAATAGGGGTCAGGGTGAAAGTCAAAGAAAAAAAGGGAGGGTTTGGCTGAAAATTGGGATCATTCTTGGCATGTCCTTTCACCCCGGGCTAAGTTTAACCTTTTGGGCCCTAGGGGTTTTCCCAAATTACTTTTCCCAGGCTCCTAGGACCTTGACCTTCGTCAAGTGCCCCCAAAAAAAAAATGGGGTATCTACTTGCATGCCCCAATTTCATCCTTTTAAGTTTCAACATTCTGGGTAAAAGTGGTTTAAATTTTTTTTCCCGGAAAAATGTTTTTTACATGACCAGGCCCCTGTGACCCTTGACCTTTAAAAGACGGACCCAAAAATCAATAGAGGTAATCTACTCTGCATTTCAATCATCCTATAATTTTTAACATTCGGGTCAAGGGGTTCTCAAGTTATTGATGGGAAAAATTTTTTTTCCATGTTCAGGCCCCTGTAAACCTTTGCCCTTTAACAGAGTGCCCCCAATAATCGATGGGGGTTCAAAACTCTGCATGTTCAATCATCCTTTTAATTTAAAACTTTCGGGGATCAAGGGTTCTCAAGTTATTAAATCGGAAATTTTCAATTTTTCGGGCCCCCTTTGTGCCCTTTGCCCTTTAACAGGGGGGCCCCCCAAAAATCAATGGGGGTCATTACTCTGCAATGAACAATCATCCTATAAAGGTTTCAACATTCGGGTCGAGAGGTTTCTAAAGTTATTGATGGGAAAACGGTTTTCAAATTTCGGGCCCCCCTGTGACCTTGCCCTTTTAAACCCGGGGGTTAAACCCCCCAAAAAAAATCAATGGGGGGCACCCTACTCTGCATGAAAAAATTCTTCCTATAAATTTTCAAACTTCGGTCGAGGGGTTTTAAGTATTGATCGGAAAGGGTTTTTCCCGATTTTCCGGGCCCCCCTTGTGCCCTTGATTTTTAAACCAGGGTACCTCAAAATCAATGGGGGTCATCTACTCTGCATGCCAATAATCCTTTTAATTTTTCAAATTCTGGGTCAAGTGGCCCCCTGCCCCCTTGACCTTTAACAGGTGCCCCAAAATAATCGATAGGGCCCATCTACTCTGCTGTTCAATCACCTGTAAGTTTAAACATTCGGGATAAAAGAGGTTCTCAAGTTATTGATCGGAAATGGTTATCAAATGTTCGGGGCCCCTGTAAACCTTGACCTTTAAGGGAGTGACCCCAAAAACAAACAGGGTTTTACTCTGCAGAACAATAAACCCTTTTAAAGTTTCAAACTTTCTGGTCGAGAGGGTTTCGATAAAATTAATTGATGGAAAAAGGGTTTTTTCGATGTTCGGGCCCCTGTGCCCCTGACCTTTAACGGGGGGACCCCAAAATAAATTTAGGGGTCATCAATTTCTGCATGACCAATAATCCAATTAAGTTTCAACATTCTGGGCCCCGGGTTGGTTCCCCAATTTTCTGCCCGGAAAAGGGTTTTTCCCGGGCCCTGTGCCCTTGCCTTTTAAACACATTACCCAAAAATCAATGGGGGTAAATTTACCTCAAGAGCACACATCCAAAAAGTTTCAAAAATTTGGGTAAAAGTGGTACTCAAGTTATTGATGGGAAAAAGGTTTTTTCAATGTTCACCCCCCTGTCCCTTGCCCTTTGATGAAGTGCCCCCCAAAAACAATAGAGGTCTTCAAAACCCCAAAATGTCAATCATCCTAGGAATTTTTCAATATTGGGGGTTAAGGGGGTTTTTAAAGTTTTTGATCGGAAATAGTTTTCAATGTTCAGGCCCCTGTGCCCTTTGGGACCTTTGAGGAAATTTGCCCCCAAAAAACAATGGGGTTTGGGTCTACCCCAAAGACCCCTACAACTTTGAAGTTTAAAGGTTAAGATAAAAATTGTTTTTCCAGTTATTGACCCGGAAATAAAGTTTGACGCCCCGTTTATTAAAAGTTTGTTACGTACATCACTAAGATTAGAAAATTTTTAAAAAACCTTTTTATTTTTAGATTTAAAAAATGGGGTCCTATCCCCTAAAAGTATACTATATTGCAAACTCAAATATTTTAACATACTACCTTTAAATAAAAGTACCGGTAATAAAAAGAAATGATAAACAAACGCAAAATAAGGTCGCGGATTTTTTGTCAGGATTTTTCCAGGGGATATAAATACATAAAAATAAGATTTTCTTATTTTTTATACCAGAAACCCCAAAATAAGTTTTTTTAAAAAATAAAAGAGAAAGAAAACGCTAGAATACTCACTAACAAATGATGTAAAAAAAAAAAAAAATTACTTAAAAAAAAGGGAAAAAACCAAAAAGGAAGGGCCCATGTGACAAGGATGTCAAGGATTTTTACCCCCTTGAGAAAGATCCCATTCAATTTTCATGTATGGTGTAAAATTTTAACGTAAAAACGTATATACGTATAAATCATGTAAAATATACATTTTTAATTAAAAAAATCTTCCTATTAACAGCAGATGCCCCAAAACGGGGGACAAATCCCAAAAAAACAGTGGGTTGCAGCCTTTGAATCCCCAGTGGAAAAAAAACCATTTTAGTAGTTAAAACCAGTAAACCCACCTTTTTGTTTTTTAAAAAACCCAGATCCAGGACGGGTTTTTAAAAATTGTTATCATTTCCGCGTGAATTCCTTATATCGTGTACTACCTTTTAAAGCAAAAAAATTCCCGGAATCGGGTTCGTGCCACTTAAATTGTCCCCTCCGCCAACACGCGACAACGCGATAATTTTCGTTGCCCGCCTTGTCCGAAAACATCCCTTACTTTGCGGTTTTAAAAATCCTCGCGGGGGGTTAAAGGGCAAAATTTATCGCCCTTAAAATTGTCGCTTGTCTTTTTTAAAATTTTTTCGCATCGTGAAATTGAAACCCAATAGAATAGTTGCAAAGAATTAGAAAAACCCTCCTTTGTGCTTTGCGCAAGTCGTTGGGGTTTAAATTTTTTCTGGAAAAAATTAAACCGATATAATTCTTTTTTGGGTTTTTTTTATCAATACCCGAAAAAATTTCAAGGGACAGTCTCTGTTTGGCTAAAACCCCCCACTAAATCCGATGTATTTTTTTCACTTAAATAAAGTTTTCGACTTTTTCTAGCATATCAGTTTTTTCAAAGACTTTCGCTTTTTATAATATCTAACTTTTGGTGAAAAAAAGACAAATCTTTTTCGTCCGTATTACTAATTTAGGGTAAAAAGGTTTGTTTTTTCTGTCTTTCCATACAAAAAAAATTCTTTTTTTTTCAAAAATTTTAAAATTTAATTAAAAAATTTGTTTCCCCAAGCCACAAGTTTATTTTAATAATACCTTTTTAAAAATTTATCAAAAAACATGGTTTTAAAAAAATTTTGTTTTTTATTTTTTTTACCCCCAAAAGGGTTTTTCGTCGGGGGACCTTCTCAAAAGTGTACCTTTTTTGGGTGAAAATTATGCATATTTCTTCAAAAAAAAAATGAGGGTTGGGCCTTTTTCAGGAAGCTTTTCTTCTTTAACTTGATGTTTGTTTTTTAATAAATGCAAAGGAAGCCAGTCCCTAAAGGGAAAAACAGGTCAAGTAAGGTTCAAAACCCGGGTGGGTAGGGGTCAAAGTATAGGTCAAAGTTCGGAAATATTTTTAAATAAATTGAATTTTTCCCAACAGCAGGGGGGGGGGGGGGGCAGCCCTTTAAAAACAAAAATACAATCTTCACAAAGTCCCAAAACACCTTTGGACAATTCTCTCGGCCCCCCCGGGCCGGGGCCCCGTTTAGTCTTGGCCCGCACCCTACTGCTATAACGGGTTTGGGTAATTTTTGATACCTTTTCCTGAGCCCCTGATGGCATCATATTGATTTGGAAAGTAGTTTTAGACATCTACCAACTTACCCCATTAGGGTATAGGTAGGAAACCCGGAAATTTAGAGACTCGAACTCCCCCCGCCCCAAAGGCTATCGGGGTACCGTACATGGCATCAATCATACCCGGGAAATTTTATCGAAAACCTTTCCGACGGGGTTTCAAAAAAAGTAGTTTTTCAAATTTCAACACTGTTTGGGTGCCCTTCTAAAACCCTCCCCTGACTTTTTCGGGCTCCACTGGGTTACCGGAACGGGGTCCCCCAATTTTTTAGTTGGGACTATACCTACACGAGCAGAAATGATATAGGGTACTATGTAATGGTACGGGGGTTAAAAAACCGGGTCAAAAGCCTACAGCATGACCCAAAATTGACGTTTTTCCCTAATTTTTCAACACTACCCGGGCCCTTTAAATGGACCTGCCATGACCTTTAGGGGTATGTCAAATACTCAAACTTGATTTTAATTCGTTTAAAAAGGGCCCTTTCCCTATTTTAAAGATAAAAACATGTAGATAAAACCGGGTCACAGGGCATCCAACCGGGTTGAAAACCGCCCCAATATTGATAAAAATAATGCTTTTTGGGCTCCAACTTTTCCTTTCCAAAATTTTATTATTTGTCCTGACCTAAAGATGGTATCCAGTAAAACCCAAAATTTGGGTTTTTTGAACATTGCATGACCATACAAGTCAGATCAAAATTTGAAAGGGTTTTTATATGGGGATGACACAGAGGCTGGGAACCAGGGTCAAACGTTCAGTTGGGGGCCCAAAAAAAACGATTTTTCTCTTTTTTTCGTGTAGTTGTTTTCCCCCATATTTTCATCCCCTGTGCCCCTTGGGGGGTTACCCTTTTGCATTTTCAACCTCCCTTTAAAAGTAGAATGTTTTTTAGGTACAAAAATTAAGTCCCTTTTATTTTGAAAAGGGGGGCTTTTTTCCTTCTCTCAATGAAATATAAATCAAAATGGGCCCGTTTTTTTGAATATTTCCTTTCCCGGGACACCCTTTTTTTTAAATTTCCTGTCACCCCATTGCGTCGGGGTTTTACCCACCCTAGGTCTAGGGGCCCTAGTGTATACATTATTTGTAAAACTTATTAAGTCATGGGCATCAGAGATGTAAAAAAAAAAATCTTCTGGTTTTAGATCGGGGCTGAAACGACTTTTACTATTTTTTTCAAAAAAATAATTATTTAGAACATTATGGGGTTAGTTTTGGGTGAAACCAGTTGATAATGGGCCGCCATTAGAACTTTTGGGGGTGGTTTTTTTTTTTTTTGTTTTTTTTTTTACATTTGATATTTTTCACTGTCAATATATAGTAAAAACTCACACTAAAATTTGGATAATTCGGGAAAAAAATTTTGAAATTAAAAGATTTTTAAAAAGGGTTTTATGTATTCTTTATTTCACCTTTATTTTTCTTGTCCTTTGTTTATTCAATAAAGCTTTTTCCCCTTATTTTTAGGCATGGTTGTAAATTTCTGCAGGAGAGGGTTCGGGGGGGGGGGGGGGGGGGGGGGGGGGGGGGGGGGCGGGGGCGGTCAAGGGGAATATTGTAATTCTAGATGTTTTTAAAAATGATAATATGGTTGCCCGGTTTACTCTTTTTTTTGTTTGCAAGCTTATTTATAGTAGCCACTGGATTTTCCCTCCAAAAGACTGTTCAAAATTTTTCTGGGGGATAGTGAAAGGGAAAATTTCCTTTTCCAGAATTAGGGTTAGGAAAATTTGGGTTTATTAAATTTAAATATGCTAAAATAATTCTATTTTGGGCTGCACAATGGGGATTTTTAGAAAAATCAAATTTTTGAGGAAATCCCTTTAATTTAAAAAAAAGAAAATTTTAAAAAGGTGGCCCTTAAATTTGGGTCGCCCCCCGTTAATCGTTAAAATTTTTAAAAAAAAAGGGGCTTACTTTTCGGGGAACTACAGGTTTGTTTTTCAAGGGTGCCACTTTTCATACGTTATTAAAAAAATTTGAATATTTGCAGGGTGACCCTCGACGGGGTATGCCGACAGAATTTGGAATTTTTTAAGGTCCTTAAAACCGGAGTTTTTTTCATTTTAAAAAAAAACATTCGCGTGTCTTGCAACCCTGAAATGTAGATAAAAGGGGGGTTTTCTGAACAAAAACGAAACCCTTAGTATAATTGAAAAATATTTTTACATTTTTTTTATATGAGGGGTATGTTTAGGACACATTTTTAAAAAAAGTTATCTCGAGCCCCTCGAATAATATGTCGTGCGCACGAGATAAGTTTTTCGGGGCGCTCGGGGAAAAGATGTCGTGCTCTCGAGATAAACTGTCGTGCGACGAAATAAGATGGGGCATTCGAAAATAGATTTTGGCGCCAAGTTTGATGCCTATCGAGCGTTGAGATATATTTTTTGAAAACAAATGGGCCCTGGGGTCTCTAGATCGATAAACCTGAGTTTAAAACCGCTCGGATTTTTCTACACACACAGGTTCTAAGAAAATCAGGGCCCACCCCCCTCCCAAATTTTTCCAAACCCATAGTGTAAAAATTTTCCCCTAAAATACTTTTTTGGGTTAAATGTTTTGACAAGGCTTTTAAAGGAAAATAAGTCATGGGAAACCATTTTTAAAATCATATCAATGGGGCCAAAAAAACATCGATAACCCAAAATTTGAGCGGTGGGGAATGACTTTCTCTCCTCACTGTAGGGGAAACTATTTCCCTACCCCGCAAAATGCGCGTTGCTAATTTCCCGGCAAATGTTCTCAAATTCATTATGTGTAGAAAAAAACATTCACGTTCCGAAAATTTTGGGGTTTTTCAAAGGGCAGGCCCATTGGGTAACTCTTTCAGCTCGTGAAAAACCCTTTCCCTCCGCTTTGATGCTAAGTTTTTTAAAATTTATAATGAAACAATGATCAAGTTACCCTGGGGGAAACGCATCAAATGTTATTCCCTTTTACATACGTCACAGAACGAAATGGCAAAAAATAACCCCACCATATAATATATTTAAAAGTTATTTGTTTATATGTTTTGTTTTTAAAATAGTAGCCCCGCAAAGGGGGGGAATATCGTTAGATTAAAGGGGGAAGAAGAATTTAAAATTTAAAGAAACATTTTTGGGGTTGTGTGCCCAAGGGTTTTGTAGGGGGGGGGTGGCGGAGTTTTGTTATGTCTGGGTTTGGTTTGGGGGTTTGGGGGTGCTTTGTAGGGCGGAATGAGGGGAAGACAAAGGCCCCCAGAAATGAAGAAATTTGGTCAGGATGGGGAGGTTTTTTTGTATTTTGGGAGGGTTACGTGCATTTTTTAAACTGCTTAAATCTTCGACTAATCAAAAACCCCCCTAAGCCCGGGGTAGAACTTGAACTAAAACCTTTGTAATAGGGAAATTTACAAGGAATTTTTGCATTTTCCCTGTTTTTTTGACTTCAAAAATTGAAAATCCACCGGATGACATATTTAGGGGAAAGTTTTTTTTAAAAAAATTCGAAATGGCCCCCTTTATTCAAATGCCCTTTCTATTTCCCTTTTGAAAAAAAAATGAAAATCTTTAAAAGTGGGTTTTTTCAAATTTTCTGTTGTTTTAAAGCTTTTCCCATTAGATTGGGCTTTCACAGTATCACATTTATCGCATAAATTTTCGCTCGGGACCCTTGGGCATTTTCCTATTTATAAAAAACCACAAAACCCTTTTAAAAACAAAACTGACGCGAAATATTTCATATTGTATTTCAGTTGATTGTTTAAAGGAAAACTGAAAAGGTGCTTTTTGTATTTGAAATTTATCATTTTCTTTTTAAAATAACAAGCACGAAATAAAAATTGTTAGAGAAAAGAAACAAAATTTAATATGGAACAAACAGATGGGTACAGAAATTAAACCCCCAAAAAAAACACTTCTAAACTTAAAAATAAAAAATAAAAAAACAGACAAGCGCAATAAAAAAATTTTTAGTTAACAAAAAACTTTGTTTTAAACATGAAAAATCATTTTTTGACCTTTGTTAATCGTAACAACACATAATATACGTTACCAAATTAAAATTTACATGAACTTGCATTACGCAAAAAGGAAATTACCGTTTTGGGCCGGGTTTTTGTGATGTTTTCGATTCATAACAAACATAAAAGGGCAACAATGATATCCATATAAATTAGGGAAAAGTCAAGAAAAAAAAGGGAGCCCAATTAACTTAAATTTGCCCGGGCCCCCTAGAAAAATTTTAAATTGGTTACACGGAAATTGTCGGGAACAGGGAATTATTTTTTTCCCAAAAGAAAAAATTGTTTGAAATAAATCCCCCTCTTCCCTTAATATTTTAAAAAATAAAATTTAAACCCTATTTCCATGTATCCAATTAATTGGAATTAAAAATTTAAAGCACTTATTACTTCTAAAATTTCTTCATGAAAAACAAAAAAATTTTCCGGGAAAGCCCTCCTCAGCATGTACATTCGGTGGGATTTATGTTTTGAAAAAAGGGACGGGCCCCACTGTCCCTTTTAAATTTTAAGCTCTTTATGCCCTTTTTCACTTTCCAGTTTTAAACATTTAAAAAAAATATAAACTGGAACTCACTGCACCAAAAGGGGATAATTTTATAATAGCTGCCATAAAAAAATTGGCTTAAAATAATGTTATAAATTTTCGGTTTTTTTTCCCAAATTTACCCATGTGAAAGTTTTTTGGGAAAGTTTTTTTTTAAAAAATAAAATTGGTTTTTTAAAATATATATCTATGAAAAAAACACTAAATTTAAAAAGCGGGTTTGATTTTTTCCAATATTTACAATAATTTTTATTTTTGTGACTTTCCCAAAGGAAACAGCAGAACGCCCGGGGAAAAAACCATTTAATTACCCCCTTAAAATTCCCAAAGCAGTTTGTGCATATTTTTCTAGTAAAAATCAATGATAATGGACAATGACAACAGAAAAAAAGAAAAATTATAGATTTTTTGAAAAAGTTATTTTTCATTTTCCCCACAATAAAGTCCCTTTTAACTTTTAACTCTCAGTTAGTTACATCTGGATCAAGTTAGTTGTAAGGCCGAAGGGTGAAAGGAGAAAAAAAACTAAAAAAAAAAAGTAAAAATCTGTGACCTTAATTTTAAAGGGTTTCACATTTTTTTTCGGGTTTGAACACATATTAAAAACAATCTTTTTATGCTATGTTTGAAATTTGGCAAATATCTTTAAAAAACTCCCAAAAATGCATATCTTTGTTTAAAAATTAATTAAGCAAATTTGGAAAAAACGTGCTTTCTAAAAATTGCAATTTTTATAATACAAACAAACTTAATTAAATTTTAATTTTTAAATTTCAGTCAATAAGTTAAAAAAAGTCACTTTTTTAAAATGAGAGAATTTGAAAAAGGGAAGGAGTAAAACCTCAAACTTACTAGATTACATGTATGTTTTAAATTTAAAAATAGTTTTAAGCCTTTTCAAAATTTTAAGTACTGCCAAAAATTTTAAATTTTTAAATGGATAGAAAAAAAAGCTTTGTATCCCTTTAATTACCTTTAAATTTCTAAAATTTAGACTAAAATGGAAATTTTCCCGCATTTTAAGTATAAAGGAGTAATCTCAAGAAACCGGGGTAAGCTAATTTTTTTTCCCAAATTCATCTTTGAGGTTTTCATTTGAAGTAAAACCAAATTTTTAATGTAATACACATTTTTATGTTTTTAATAAATCACCCCGGGAAAAATAATATCTGTCATTTTGTTTACTAAAAACGGAAAGAAATTCCGCCCGAGGGCCCCCTACGATCGGGCAGTAAAGGAAAGGGGTTTCCCGAGTTAAACCCCCCAAAAAGGTTTAGATCTGTTTATAATTTTGAGTCCGAGCATAATTCAAAAAACCCTTTTAAAATATTTTACTTCCAAAAATCGGCATATGAATAGGGGGCGATAGATGATTTAAGAGCCCTGGAAAAAAGTTTTGGGAGGTCAAAAATTTTAATGACAAAACTTAGTTCAAATGGCAAAACCCGTTTTGTAATTTTTTTTCCAATCACCAAATTTAAAAATATTCAAGGTTTTTGACTTTTAACTTCGGATATAGATTTGTTTAAAAATAAAAACGATTTGCGTAGTGTGACAAAACCCCCAACCCCTCCCTCAAATAACATTTTTAGTCCCCCCCCCTCCCCCCCCACAAAAACCCAAAAAAACACACCGTCAAACCCCCGCCCCCCCAAAAAAAAAACTGTACATTGCACCCCCTAAAGGGCTAACACACCCCCCAAAAAAAGGTCCTTTTTATTTTGTGCCCCGGGGGAAAAACTTATAGTGTTCCCGTTTGAATAACAGAGAAAAGAGACCCAACTTCAGTAGGGTATATACAGGGGTTTTTTTGGGAGTTTTTTCTGTTTATCATGTGAAAATTGATCTAAACAAGGGATTTAACATGACACTTGGGAAAGGGTAAAAAAAATGTAAAAGGGAAAAATTTTGGTGATATTTCCTTTTTGAACTTTTTTTGATGTAAAAGAAGATTTGTTTTTTAAAAATAATGTTTTTTTGTAAAAAAACCCAAAACCTTGACAGTTTTTCGTTGCCCTTATAACATATTTCCCCCATTCAAAAAAAGGGCCTTTTTCGGAAAAGGCATAACGTCCCTTTCCCGCAGAAAATTTTTTCTTTAAAACGGGAAATATTACGTTGTTTTTTTGGTTTGTAACTCATGGGGCGTTTTTTCCCGTTTATTGACGTAAGTTTCCCGGCTTTTTTTAAAAAGCTACTATAGGAAAAAAATGCTTTTAAAAATATTGTTTGAATTTATTTTTATAAGTTTTTTTGAATGAGCAAGCAAGGGAAAAAAAATTTTAATCCTGGTGGGAGGTGAAGATGGAAATATCCGGCTTTTTAGGTAAAATGATTTAAGCGGAAAATCGGCAAGAGCCCCCGTTAACGCCCGAAACATTTACCCCCCCAGCCGGAAAATTCCCATCTGCACGTACTACCAGTGAAAAAATCTTATAATATGAAAAAACGGCAATGAAAATTTTATTTAAAAAAATAAAATTAAAAAAAAATTAAGTTTGAAATTAACTGTTAAAAAGTGAAAGGGTTTTTGGGTTTTCAAATACCCTCCCCTTTATTCATACTAAATTCTTACCGTTTTTATAGTGCTTTTTTAAGTTCTGTTTTTAAAAAAAGGAAATCTGACGGGCCCCTTTCGGGGTTTTAAATTTTTTTCGTAAAATTTTTTGGGAAAAGGCACCGATCTATCATTCTATATCAGTTTTTTCATACATCCCGGGTTTGGTTCAAGCTAAACTGAAAATGACAGAGATTTAGCATCTAAACCAGCTATAATATTTACGTTTTTTCGAATTTGGAAAAAAAAAAAACACATACTGTAAAAACGGGGGGAAGTTTCTACCGGTGTTCATATTAAAACGGTTTAAAATGCTTGATGGCGTTGATTCGGTTCAACAAGTTTTTCAGCAGATGAGATTTTTTGACGTAAGGGTTTAAATAAAACATTAAACACCCTTTTTAAGGGCCGCTTTGGGAAAGCAAACCCTTGTTAAATTATATATGTATTTATTATTATTGTATGTTTGTTTTTGTTATTCAATGTCTTGCATTATATTTTTAAAAGTCCCTTATGTTTTCTATATTTTGTTAATTTTTATTTTATCTTTGATATTGTTATTCAATGTCGTTTTCATTTTTATTCGAAGTTTTTACATTGTTTTTCTATATGTGTTATTTTTATTGTTTTTTTCGATATTCTTATGGTAAAAAGCCTTTTTTGTTAGTATTCTATATTTCGTAATTCTTTTTTTCTTTGATATTGTTTTTCAAAGTGTGTCCCTTCACTTTAAAATTACCCTTGTTTTGTTATGTCGTTATTCTTAAATTTTATGTTCGATTTAATTTTTTACAAAGCATCATTGTTTTTCAATATCTGACGTTTTTATTTACAAAAAGGTCAGTTTTTTTTTATTTTATTGATTGTATTTGATACCCTCCCCTGTGCTATTTATATTCCCGGGGAAAAACGCACATACAAAAAGGGAAAATCAGGCTTTTTAAAAAAAAATAATGGAATAAACAACAAAAATAACCCCTTTTTCAAAAAAAATTGTAAAAAATTGTTAGTAAAATTTAAAGTTATCAATTTTGTCCCCTAGTGCCCAAATGCTTTTCTTCTTTTTTTTAAATTTTAGTCCCCGTTTTTCCCCAAGTACGTGTTTTTTTTTAATTTTTTAACTACCCTTACCTTTGAAACCAAAAAATTTTGTATTTGGGTTTAATTTTCACCCTTTTTTAAAAAATAACTAGAGAGTTTGGGTTTAAAAAAAAAGGGGTAATTCAGCGACGTTTTGGGGGAAAGCCCAAAAGTTACCCCATTGCAACGTCGCGACCCCCACGTTTTATAAAAACTGTTGGAAAAAGCGATGCAGGGGGGCGATACACCCGGGCCCTTTTGTTTTTTATTCCGCTGGGAAAAACCCTTTGGGGGTTAAGCACTATATATGCTGTGTAAAGTGCAAGTCTTTTCATAGACAATGGGTTTCATTTAAAATTTTGAAAGGCATTTCCCAAAAATTTATATATATTTTTTAAGACAGCAGCTGCTGATGTTTAAAAATTTTATTTTCATTCAGATATTTTTTAACATTGGGTGTATTAAACAACCATAGAAGTTATCAAACGGGATTGTCATAAAAAAATGAAAAAATTTTGAAAACATTTTATTTTTTGTGTTCTGTTTGTATTGTAGGTTTGTAATTATATACTGAACCCAATTTTTAAATGTTATTGTTTCCGAAGTTTTGGGAAATCCCCCACCGGGATTAACTTGCTCAAAATTTTTTACTGCCCAAAACTCAAAAAAGTTTAAAAAAACGGGGACTTCCCGTTTTCCGATTTGTTTTCCCAAAAAAAGATAACTTTTTCCCGACTGGGTTTAATCTTTCTTTACAAACTTCTGATTTGTTTTGATGCAATAGTTTCAAAAAATAAATTATAGCAAAAAAAAGTATTTTGGCGGTTTGCCCAACCCCGAAAATGTCACAATTCACATGCAGAAAACTATTTTTTAAAATTAAAGCAACAAAAAACTTGAAGCACTTTAAAAGATACCCGTGCACCCGTTTTATGTATTTTTCGAAATACGTCAAAGGGAAAAACTGGTCTGACTGTGTGGGATTTAAATTAAAACCCTTTTTTAAAAACCTCTCTTTTGTCAAAAATGATAAAATCCCATTAACCCGGGGGGAAAAACATATTTTTTACTATCAAAAAACATTTTTTTAACCCCTTTTCCCCTCTTTTTTATACAAAGATAAAATTCCCCTTACCCGAGAAAGACATATTTTTTATACAAAAACTTTTTCAACCTTTTTGTTTCTGACCAAACGGGAAGTGACCCCGCCGGGCATGTGACCGCGCTGATATTAACCCGGGGGAGAAAGTTTATCCGAGGGGGAAAATTTTTAAAAAAACCAAATGGGGAAATGCTGAAAAACAATCCTGGGAGGTTTGTGACTTTTGGTCCCAAAACTTTCTGGGGTTTTTCCCGACACTATTTCAGATGACGGGCGACGGCGGGTTTGGGGGGGGGGGAACCCCTTTCCCCAAACCCCAAAACAACATGGATGGAGGGAAGGGGGGGGGGTGGGGGGGGGGGGGACATAAAAAAAAAACATTTCCCTATTGTTCATTCTCTATGCAAAAGAAATCATTTTCCGCCAGTTTTCACCTTTAAAATTTTAAATTAAAAATCACATCTTCTTAAAATATGTCCCCAACATTTTTATCGAAAAAATAAAATTTTTGGGGTTTTATTTACCGGGGAATAGCCTACATCTTTTTAAGTAAGTAACTTGAAAATATCCACCCTATATTCACGTGATAAAGAAACTATAAAATTTAAGGGTTTGTAAATTTCAAAAATGAAGGAAGTTTTTAGAAAATATTAGATTTTATTTAAAACGGGAGGGGAAAAAATCTATTTGCAAACAGCATTCGCCCTTTTTTGTAATTAGACTTTGGTAACGTTGAAAAAAGGGGGGAAAATGCCCCAAAGCCAAAAGCGTCCATATCGCCATTTGAGACTTATCATTTTTTTTTTGAGACCCTTTGTAGTCCCAAATTTAAAATCGGTAGTCAAGGACTTTTTTTTCCCTTTTTTTGCTGAAAAATGCCTTTAAGTAATTGTGTATTTTTTTTTTAACTCTTAAAAGACCAAACAATGCATCTTCCCCAATTTAACAAAGAACGTACTTTCCCCAGAGTTTCCCGATTTGGAAAAAAAACCCTGCTAAGAATTTTTGGCTACAACTTTTTAATTTAAAAAAAGGGGCCCGACTCAAAATTATCAGTTAAAAAAACTCGTTGCAATCAATGCCGCTATGGGTTGTGGCAACGTTAAATGTCCCCAACGCCGCCCAAAGGGCGAACCCCCGTTAATTCGCAAGGTTGACTTTTAAAAGTCGCCCAAACCCCCGCTAAAAGGCGCAAAAAACCCCCCCGCCGCTAAATGTCGACCTTTAAAGTTAATGGGCCAAAAAATTTTCCCTTTGTTATATGTCGAACTCCAACGTAAATGTCGCCCCACAAAAAAAGAGTTTTAAAAAAAGTCCCTTTTCAACTTAGAGTTTTGTAAAAAGGGGAAAAGCATGCTTGGGATGCACTATTGGGAATTTTTTGATTTGGAAGGGCTAAATGACCTTTTACCTAATCTGCACGCTTTTTCTTTTCAGTGGTCCCGCACCTACATACGTTATATATTTAAAATCTAAAAAGGGTTTTAGCACTAAAGTAGTTTCTCGCCACAGTACCCAAAATTTTTTCAGGTCAAAATATGTAATTTAAAGGGTCCTGTTTAGCTTTATGAAAATATTTAAACTCGCGCTCCCATTGTTTGCGCGGTTGTATCGGGAGTTTTTAGTCGACCTTAATTTGTTACAAAAACAACCCGGGGGGCCCGAAATTGTTGATGGAGGGGGGGTGGGGGTGGAGGGGGGGGGGGGACCCGTTTTTTTAAAAAAAGCCATCGGCGACGTGCGGGAGGTCGGGGTTCTCTATTCGTTTTGTGGGGAAAATTTTTTTTTAAAACAGGTAAAAAATGCGGGGCCCGTGGGGGATTTTTTTGGGCTTTTTTTTGAGGTACGTACTAGAGGGGCCCCCCCTTATTTTAGGTGGTTAGGGTCTTTTCCCCCCTTCACAATTTTGAAAAACGGAAAAATGCTGGACTTTTTTTTGCATTTTTTATTCAAAATTTCGGTGTATGGGAGGGGTTTTTCCCCGCAATTTTTGAGGGGTCAGTGGCTTCCCCCCGGGAAAAAGTTTGGGAAAAAAAGGTATTTAAAAAGGTTGCCTTGGTTTAAATTTTTTTTCCCTTTAATTTTTTAAAGGATGGAGGGGGCCCCCCCTCATTTTTAAAGGGGGGGTTTTTAAAAGGGGTTTTTCCCCCTGGGGGGGAATTTTTAAATATAGTATAAAAAGTCGCCTTGGGGCGGTTTGGGTTACATTTTTAGAAAATTTATTTCCAAAGTATCGGGTGCAACTTAAAATGAGTATAATTCACTCAAACCCCAAAAAGGGTGAGGTTGGGGGGGGGATCGGCTCCCGGCCCCCGATCCCGGGGGGTTACCCAACAGGTTTTAAAATACGGGGACACGGGAAAACTGTAACTGTGTTTTGTACTCCCGTAGAAAACGAAATTTTTTTCTATTAATTTAGCCATGGGTTTTATTTTTTTGTTTGGGTTTACTTAATAAATATGGAAATTTTGTTAGGGGCCCTCGCCTTTTAAAAGTGTTGATCTGAAAATGCGAAACTTGGATATAGTCGATGTTTTAAAAAGCGAAATCAACCCCCAAATACGATAAACGAAAACGCAAAACACCCATGATGATAACGCGATAATACGATACTACATGGTGAATGCGTTTTCAAACCTCGTACCGTCGCGTTTTGCCCCCCCATTTCCCATATCGTATATCGGGGGTTAAACATCTCGTGTTGCCCCGTTTTGTTATCCCTAGTCCGCGTAAAGTCAGGGAGAACGTTCCTTTTTAAAGAGACGGGGGTTGTTTTCCCTCGGGGAACAAATGGCCGGGAAGCTGAAAATTTTAAAATTTTTTTTAAATTGCACAAAAAAAAAAAAAAAAAAAAAATTTTTTTTCAAAATTTTTTTTAATATTTTTTTCTTGTCTACAAATGGGGAAAAAAAAATTTTAAGTAAATTTTAAGAAAATTAAAAATATTTTTTTTTTTGGGGTTTATACGAAAAGAAGACAGAATAAAACGGGAATTTAAAAATGGGGGTTTGCCGATCCTATTCTGTCGTTCTTTCGCATGAAAACCGAAAAAAAATCAAATTTTATTTTTTTAAATAAACAATGATGAAAAGTCAAAACAACAAAATACGGAAATGTCGTAAAAAACTCGCAGCAAACACTGAACGCGTAAAATGCCCCTCAAGAATCTGTGTACACGCACAAAAATGGAGCAAGGGAGAAAAAGATACCGTGCCCCTTTTTAAAAACGGGGGGATAACCCTTGTTTTGCCGAATATAAAAAAATAAAATTTTTGGGTACTTGAAAAGGGTTTTACTAAGATTTTTAAAATCAATTCGGGTTTCTTCCCAAAAAAAACTAATTTAAAATGAAGAAAGGGGTTTAAGAGGGGATTTTCAAAAACAAGTTGATCGTTGGAAAAAAACTCGTAAAACAGCAAAAGTTGTCTTCACCCCATTTTACAATTATTATTGAAAAGGTCCCAAAAGCACACTTTTTACGCAAAAGGGGCGGTCGAACCTTTAAAAATATCTTTTCCAAAATTTTTTTTTACGTAAAATGAGGCAAACAAAAATAGGGGGTCACCGCCCTTTGTTTTTTTCAGTATTGTCATAAAAATTTTCCCCCATCCCCCCCTTTTCTTTTATTTTTCTGACATAAAAAATCATAAAAAAATCATTTTACAAATCAATGAAATACCTTTTTTCCCGAAAATTCCCTTTCAGTAAAGGGGTTTTTCTAAGGGTTTAGGGAAAAAAAATTGCTTGAGCCCCTAGGCTTTAAAAAAATTTTTTTCATTTATAACCCATTTGAACAAATTAAAACGCATTAAAAAATGGTTAAGGCGATTTTTTCGATGACAGGGTTTAGCAACGCTGTTTCGATAAACGCCGTGCAGTTTTGATTTTAAATCTATGTTTGCTTAAATTCTGGGGTGCCCAAAAGACTTCAATAAGTGTACAAAATAAAGTATAAAGGGTGCTAGGCCCCCCAACTCAAAGTGCTTTTGCCGCCGGGCTGCTTAAACTGCAAAACTGCTAAATTATTTAAAAGTGACCCTTTTGGTTAGGGTTTTTATTTTGTAGCTAAAGACATTTTTTCTACATTTTATTGTAATTAAATGAAATGTTCCCCGCAGCACGGACTTTAAAAAAAATAAAACCCACCCAAATTGGGTTTTTTCCCAAATTTTAATTTTTTTATATATTCATCGGTCAAGGTCACTTTTGTTTAGGGTCCCAAAAAAATTCATCATCATTTTTTTTAAAATTTTTTTGGCCTTGCCTCAGTAATATTAAAAATTTTTTTTTTTCCCAAAAAAATTTTTTTTTCGCAATTTTTTTTTAAAGGGTTTTTTTTAAAAAACCACCCAAAAAACATTACCATTCCCCCCACCTCCCCCAAAAATTTTTATTTTTGGGTAAGATATTTTAATTTTTTGAAAGGGAGTTTTTCCCTCGAAAGAAATAGAATTTAAAAATCGTTTTTTTGCAAGGGAAAAAAAAAAAAAAACTAAAAAAAATCGGAGAAAAAAATATTTTTTTGACAA
This sequence comes from Mercenaria mercenaria, assembly GCF_021730395.1. Classification (NCBI taxonomy): domain Eukaryota; kingdom Metazoa; phylum Mollusca; class Bivalvia; order Venerida; family Veneridae; genus Mercenaria; species Mercenaria mercenaria. The sequence continues at coordinate 6,231 of NW_026460414.1, read as the reverse complement.
AAATTTTAATAAGGTTTCCCTTTAAAATAAAAAAAATTTTCTCCCATTTATTTTTTAAAGGGAAAAAAAATTTTTTCCCTGATTGGGGCCCCTGTTTTAAAATACTTGGGTGAGCCCTATGTGGCCCGGGGAGGTAGTAATGGAGGTACGGGATTGTTATAATGCCCCTAGGTTAGATTTTGACCCCTGTTCGAGACTCTTTAATCCGGGTTTTCTACCCATACCTTATTGAATTTTGTTGGGAGGTATTACATTTAAACTACTTACAAGTCCATATAATGCCATCAGAGCTCAGGAAAAGGGACAATAAAAAAAACCAAAAATTTTTATATGCGTTTGGGGGCTGGCAAAAAAATAAGCTGGTCCCCAAACCGGGACCCTGAGATAAATAAATTTTTCAGTTTTACCCCCAAAAAAATATTTTATAAGCAACCCCCTTTTCCCTATTGTACGGTTAATATTTTAAGCAAAAAAATTTCAAAAATTAGGGGGAATTTTTTCCGATGGGGTAGAAAAAAATTTTTTTCATAAATTTTGTTTTTAGTCAATATTTCGTCGGGATTTTAATGGGAACTAACCGGAACCCCAAATTTCCCCTTTTTCAAAAGGGTGTAGCAGAAAATTTCACCAACGGTGCTGTAGTAAGAAATAATCCCTATCACCGGCGACAAAGCGACAATGCGACAATGCGAGATTTTACTAATTCTCGCAACTATGTATATTGGATTTCAATTTCACGATGCGAGGTTTAAAAAAACAAGCGACAATTAAGACGATAAATTGTCGCCCTCTAACCTCGCGAGGATTGTTAAATCTCGCATGTAAGTATGTTTTCGGACAAGGCGACAACGCGATAATTATCGCGTTGTCGCGTGTTGGCGAGGCGACAATTTAAGTGGCACGAACAGGATTCCGTACAAAATCGTACATGCAAACATATAAGAAAACTTAACGTGTCTCACACGAGGCAGTCATAATCAGTAATCGTAATCAGACATAATCAGTTAGGTTTTGCCATTTTTGGAAATTTCGATGTTATATACGCATGTAACCAGTGACTTCAGTGCAAGCTAGAGCAGTAAGATAAATACCTTTCAGAGTCCAACACGAAAACAACTTACCTTTCAAAGTATAGACATTTAAACAATGCATCTTGCCATCTGGTAATGCACAACTTCCGAAATGTTTTATTCAGTTTGAGACAGACGGTACCCGAAATAAGTGCTTTAACCTTTATCATGCTGGACAGGACTGATTCAGTCTGCACTATTCGCCATTCAGTCAGTACTTTTTTTGATAAGCACCCCTTTTAACAGTTAATCACGGTGCACAATCACGTGACTTGTGACGTTTCAACTGGGGTATCACGCCAAGCAGAATTCGTAAACGAGAAAATCGCGATTTAAAATAGTGCTTTCTGTGAGAGCTTTTGGACTTTAGAACGGACAATTTTTGAGTTTGGTGATCTATCAAGAAATACGCCATTTTTTGAGCGAAAATCCTAACAAAAAATATCTAATATATCACACAGAATGCAGCGGTGACAACTAGTTGGTCGTTTATTAAGGAACAGTCGCTTGGGTTTGGTTTTCAAGCCGTTTGAAAATACGCTTGCTGTGGAAGCATTGCGGTTTGTCCAGGTTATCAGCAAAACTAAAGAAGATACGACATATGTTATATCACCGGAGGTAAGCATTGATATAAGGACTTGCACCAGATAGGTGCCATTTTACAAAAATATATCTGTAAAAAGTTTACCTTTAAAAACTCCGTTTTGTTTACGAATTCTGCTTGGCGTGATACCCCAGTTGAAACGTCACAAGTCACGTGATTGTGCACCGTGTTCATGCCCCTAGCAACATCTTTCATGCCCCTGGCAACATCTTTCATGTCCCTAGCAACGTCTATTTACAGATACGTTGCATGGAACCGATAGAAAGAAATAATAAACATGCTGTTGAAACTTACGCAAAACAGTGAAGGAATAATGAATATAGTGCAGGGCGTATGGCACCAAGATTATTAGTTTGTAGGGAGATACTGAAATCGAGAACTTTTTAATAGTACAATGTAAATGTGCTCACGTGATCGTACTAAATGAACTCTTTTTGGTTTGCTGCAAACGCACCCAGATCGTAAGTCTGTCCAACTATTTCAACCAACGGATTATTGAGGGAGCCTTTAACTGACCAATAAAGTCTATAAGAGGAGTCTTTCGAAGCATAAAAGTAATACAGACTCTGTTTGTATTAGTTTGTTCCATGTACAACATCCCTTACGCCCACTAACAATGGCTTAATAACGATAATTTAAACTACGAAGATATTGTTTTGTGGTACGTGTAATATGCTATTTATAATGCCTATTAAATCATAAGGACGGTCATGAGTCAGGGATTTCCTGAATGATATAAATAAAGACACATATGAACATAAAAGCAGTGTGTTACTAATTATCATATTACGTACTAAGTAATAGTTAAAATGAACGCAACAACGTTGATCATTTGTATTTTATACATTTTTAACATAAATGTGTTGGTTTCACCCTCGCAGGTATGAATATTCTTTATTTTATCCAATATTGATTAAACTTTTTAAATACATAAGATAAAATCTTCAGACTTTCTCAAAATACTACAATAACATGTCGTCTTTTATGCACTTGTTGCAGGAACTTTTGTTCGAACCTAGAAATGGGGTAAAGTTTAGCGTGAGAACTGAAGTTCCCGTGCTGAAGGTCAACTACACTGTTTATAAGACAGCTTTGACAAGTCTGGTCGACGATTGGTTGAAAGGAAAAATAGACACGGGGCAGCCAACAGAACAATGGGAGAGGAACTACATTGCAAGAGTTAACCGTATAGTTAATGGCGAAGTAAATAACTGTTCAAAGGAAGTCAGTGATACGAGTGGAGATAAAAGCATGGGCCTGTTTTGTTCAGATGAAAATTTAGATAAGAAAACAAGAGATGTTTACTATGAAATGATTAAAATAAAAGTTCCAGGGCATTTAAATGTGGTAACTTCCCACCGGCGGTGGATACGGCTTACATATAAGTTTCTAAATTTAATAGGCGTCAAATTTTCTGACAAAATGACTGACCTTGTTAGAAGACATGACTTGAGCAAGTATACACATCGAGAAGTTCGGGGATACGCTATAATGTTTGGAGATGGCGCCCTTGGTTATAGAAATTAAAACTAGGATGAAAAGTTAGAATGGAGTATTACTCTTCATAACCATTATGCCGGTAATCCTCATCACCCGGAATATTTTTATCCACTTCAAGAAGACGGTAGCCGAAATAAAAGTATTTCCGTGTTGAAACTAGACCCTGAAAATGGTAAAAATTTCCTTGATGAAAGTCTTATCGATATGCTTGCTGCTCGAGGGGAAAGGGATCTGGCCGAAGATAGGGTATTTAATGTAAAGAATTGGTTCGATCTTAGTGAACGGTTCTTCAGGAGGTATAACACCGAGGATAAGGGGTACGTTTTGGATCGCATAGGGGACTACGGAATGTTGGCAACAAGATTTTTCTCTAGTAGTGAGAATGTAAAACTAGTCAAAGGACTTTTTGATAACAGAAGAGTTGTGTTTGAAAATTACAGCCACTGAAGTGATATTAATGAAGAAATTCGTGTTCATTTTGGGCAGACTCAGTATCTCGAAATAAATTATAAAGAGCAATGCAGTACTGCAAGGTTTAGTAGAAAGCTTGAGCCTTCGTCGTCAAATTTAGGAACTCTTTATTTATCTAAAAAAAAACTGAAAACAAACCTAGTGATCTGGTATAACTTTTTCTTTTCTTTGGTATTTGAAATGAGTATTGTGTTTCCCCGTTTCCCAAGTTCAACAAGTGATAATAAATTGTATTAACATCATTATTTTGTTAAAGGGATTTATGGACATCGATAATATTACGGGTGTAAAAGTCATGCCCTAAATTTTGACACGTAACAATTTTTTCATGAATCTTGAATGTATTATGTTTTTTTAATAACACTTATCAATCTATTAAATAGGAAGGTGTGTAAAGGGTTTTGGAGAGAGATTACTAGGTCAACTAGGTTATAATCAGTTACATTGTTTGTACTTTAACTTTGTAATACGGTGTATGTTTTCTAATCCGCAGTCAGTCAATTCTGTATTGACATATACACACAATGCCTCATAAAAAGTTTAGAAAGAGATTAAAAGCATTTCAGCTTCTTTCTTGACATATATGTTAAAATCATGAACAAGAGTGTGCACAATTTATTTCCAAGTGACTGCTACTACTGTTTGGTCTGCATTATACGTGCACATCACGTGACATATAAAAATTCTTTAAGATCTATTTTATTAGCATAATTGTGATCTAAATAATCTAACCACAAGTTTATTGATGACCATGCTTCGTTGCCTGGAGATATATTTAAACATGTGCCTCTAGCCGATTATGTTTCAATGCAAAATATTTGTTTAATGTATCTTGTTTTGTTTTTTAGAGTTAACATTCTAAAAGTTATTTATTCATATTTGAAGAAGATGTCATTACAGAGCAGTATTCCATCTTTTACTGATGTTATCATATTTCACAAGCTTACATGTAAATTTAAAATGTCGAAGACATTATTACGTATGTTGTATTTGAATCATTGTTTACAGAAAATGACCATAAGCAGTTATGATAAGTTTTCAATCACTATCTTATGTAATTGCTACGAAATATTCTGTCATAGTAAATGCTGTTTTTAATCTTCGAAAAATTTCATTTCAGTCTGTTTTAATTACTTTATAGAAAGAGTTAAGAAACATATGTTTACTTAAATATCGAACCTTGCATAATGTAAAAAAATATATTTTCATCATTTGCAGCTTAATCACACATATTACTGATGTCGGTATATACCAAATTTTAATAATGTTATAATTCTTTTTCACGTGTTTGTTCTGTCCATAAGAAACAGTCTGCACATTAAAAACCCTGCACCTTTACTTAACGTGAATTTTAAAGTATTACGCATATCTTATATAAGTATACGTAGATTTACCCCACCCACTAAGCTATTTACTTAGCCCTTGATTGTTGGATTTATAGATAATAAATTAATTAAAAGTTGTCATGTCAAAAACTTATGTTATAGTTAATGAAAAGTCTGAGAATAATAAAGCATTAAAATTTATAAATATAATCAAGCAATTAAAAATTATATAATCATTGAAGGAATGTATGTAAAACAGTGATATTTTTCTTATCATTTTGCATGCAATATCCTCCATAATTTTTGATAATATATTTCAATTTACTTGAAGATAAAATATACTATGCTTTAATCTATTCTGTAACAGAAACTTGTATAAAATTAGGGTCATGCCTATAAAATTGAAACGTATTGTCCACTGAGTTTGTATTGTATGACTTTTAATTTTCGGCGCCACATTGAAGGCCATCTTGATTTTGAGCACTTTACCCACAACTTGGATTGGAAATATAAGACTGTTAGAAATATCTGAAAATAAGTTTGCGATGTGCACATTCGTAAAACCACCTACCCCATGAGGGTAAACTCGTTTGCGACAGTATTTATATTGGCCGAGGTTGACCTACAATGAACACGCTTTTATGGGGATGTATCGAAATTTTCGTATCATTTGTATTTGTTTTCTAATCGGCGTGAAGTTGGCAGTACAGCAGTAGCAGCAGTAGGAGCAGTTAACTGCTGCTACTGCCAGCAGTTACAGCAGTTAACTGTTCCTACTGCCAGCAGTTACAGCAGTTAACTGCTCCTACTGCCAGCAGTTACAGCAGTTAATAAGCTGTTACACTAGTTTGATGGTGTTGCTGACATCAGGTATTTTGTGTAAATATAAACATTCACCTTCTTTGCAATATACATCACATCAAGTTAATCCCTATATTAGTACATTCAGTGCATCTAAATGTTTCCGTTTTGTACTGTTATTTAAAGCACAAAATTTGAGAGAGGGTGCGCTACCTACCCCCCCCCCCACACACACACACACACACACCCACTTCCTTGCTCCTACGCCTATGGTAAAGTAGTTTTAACAAGTTTGATGTATTTAATTCCCTTGATTTGCTCGTTGTGAAAATGAAAGTAGAAAAACGCGCGCTTTTCTAGATAGTTACATGTATGTTCAATTATGGTTTCGTATTTGGCCCGGGCACGTTTTCTAAATAAAATGAGTACGTGTATTTTATAGGGATATAATTCAATGAGT
>NW_026460413.1:0-18433 GCF_021730395.1 Mercenaria mercenaria | reverse complement strand
CAACTTTATTATAAAGATACAGGAAACGTTGACACCAATGATGGTAAAACAGGAAATAATTACGGGTTGCTTTACAGATGTGCGCTATTTAAAGGCAGTAAAATTGTGGAAATGGAAGGACCATTACATATCGATTTGTTTCAACAACCCAAGTTACTCATCAATGGAGTCGCTGTAGGCATTAAACTACATCTTAACCGCGACGCCTTCACATTAATCACTGACAGCCCGTCTCCTGACTATCGCGTAAAAATAGCGGACGCTCATTTCAAACTCTGTATTCAGCGGATGAAAAGTGACGTATTAGTAGCGCACGATAATCTCATTCAAGACATGTCAGCCATTTACCCTTACCTACGCACAGAGATCAAGACAACGTCCATTGCTTCGGGTCAATTTAGTTACAGCGCTGACGATATATTTCAAGGACTGGTTCCATGTAAACTGATAGTAGGCCTGGTTCCTAGTGCGGCATTTAATGGCGATTACGCGCACAACCCATTCAACTTCAAGCATTATAACTGTAGTTCCATAGGCCTATACGTCGATGGACAATCGGTGCCTTCACAACCGATGCAACCAAATTATTCGGCGGATCAATACACGGAGTGTTACAGAACATTGACTCTGTTTAGGAACGACATTAACATTTCAAACAAAGATTATAAGAAGGGATATTGTCTGTACGTTATTGATGTAGATCCTTACTACTCGTTTAGCACTAAAAGGAAGGGACATTGTCGACTAGAAATCAAATTTGCTGAGGCATTACCAGAGAGTGTGACACTGATTATGTACGCCACCTTCCCGGAAGTACTGCATATCAACAGTGCCAGGGGCGTCTATTTCAAATGAATAATTTAGAACTTGAACGTTTACTCAAAAGATATCCAGTAACAGTGTGCGCCTCTGATCAAATGAAAGTTCAAAAGGGACAGTTTGTTATTTCTAACACGGATACCAGTGATGGAACTGGGAAGCATTGGGTGACCTTTTTCTTTCCGATACAAGGACCTTACGAATTCTTTGATTCGCTAGGAAAAATGCCAAACGACTACGATGCCGGCTTTGAAAACGTATTAACGAACGAGTACTGGATGATTGGTGATCCTATTCAAGACTCTAAATCGGATACCTGTGGACTTTATTGCGTGTATTACGTCATGACTAGATGTACAGGAATGACTTTAAAAGACATTGTCAGACCTTTTAATGCGTATAATAGAAAATGGAATGATATCTGTATTGACAGAATTGTAAACAAAAACAAACTATAGAATCTGTTTATATTTATTTATTTTGTATATAACAATAAAATAGAAATCAAAAGAAAATATTGTCTTTGTTTTAAAACGAGATCCAGTCTATATTTGCTTTATGAGTCTTTTTAGTTTTTTTCTCTTTCTTGATCACGCGTTCCCCCGGTGGAGTTAATGAGGCTCTGGCCACTTTAGGAGGTATGGACTCATCATCTTTTGTTTCTCCAGATCCTGTATACTTGAACTGCTGCATACGCTGATATTTTTCGTAGGGAACCAAAATAAACTTTTCCATTATAGCAATACGGGTTCTAGATACACAAACGCAATTTTCACTAAGATGTAGATCACTCGTGGCTTATGTTGGATGGCTTCTCTCTTTTGATTGAATCCAATTTTTCTGTTTCCCAGTAGATGAATAAAACGTGTCTGTCGCTTAAGCCTATTTTTTTCAGAAGGTGTAAGGCGTATTTTAAACCTGAGAATATTGTAGGCAATCTGGGTGAGAGCTCTCAGTTGATGTCTGGTAATTGTACTCAACAATGCTTTCCTTTGCGCGGCTGTAGTGCTTTTAAGAAGATTTAAGAAATGACGTTGCTGTTTGATTAGTTCAACCATGGTTACTCTTACGCCGCTTTGGTCTTCCTTCTTACGTTAATCTGTAGACTATAGGGTCTTCCCCCGGAAAAATAAGGGTTCTTAAACGGTATTTATCATTGGCGTGAGGGCTCATATCCACCAAAAAATAACCGTGTTTCGTGCTTAATGCGTCTTCATAAGCTTTCATGAATCCTTTTGTTTTACCAGGGTAGAGTTGTCGTCCCAATATTCCTACTTGCGATACATCTCTCAAATTTTTCATGAGTACCATATACCACGTATTCAAGGCAATAGTCCTGGCGTGTTTACCTCCCGGATACAAATTTTGTGTAATTAGTATGACAGATACCCTCCTATGGTGACAGCCCTGCGTAAATAGCAACTCCATGTCTTTGTTTCGCATTACTTCGTGCATGAGATCATCGATAATAATCAACTTGTGCCTCTTGTCACGGGTAAAGTCGTCCACTTCTTCACCCGTTGGCAGTCCTTGTTTACTACAAAAGTTTGGAATAGACCTTTCCATGTGGTCAAACAAGTCTTGATGTATACCGTAACAGTATAATATGTGCGAAGGCGGTTCTCTCGAATACATATCTTTCACATTTTTCAAAAACCTGTACACCCATTGCGTTTTACCGCTTCCGGTCTGACCACTAATACATATACTGGAGCAAGGTTCAAAAGGTAATGATGTTTTCATTATTTCTTGAGCTTTGGACTTGGTAAGGCGTATCCGATACAACTACTGAGTAGACTGATCCACAATTCGCTAGCACCGTTTTGAAGAGATAGGTTAATGATGGAGGTAATGATGATCACATAAACAATGATCATTTGACAAAAATACACGATCTCAGCTTGAGGTACTCGAGTGCCTAATAAATGCCAACGGTCACTAAGGGACCTGTTTTCTTCTTCATTAGAATGCGGATAACGTATAAACGTTTCCCTTTCCGGGGTGTGAGTACCTGCGGGATTCATATTCTTACGTTGATTAAGGCGAGAATGGGAGTTCTTACCATGAAATGACAAACGCATCATATTCTTACATATTTTTATTCATGACATATGACATAACAAAGTTATACAATTCTTTGAATCAAAAATTGAAACAGTGTAGATAAAACTTAAAATTTAGATCACAGAAACAGTAACACAGATAGTAAAATCTATAACAGACCCTATGGAAAATTACACATTAATGTACAAAAAATGGAATCACCTTTGACAAATATCTAAACGCCAGTAACATTTTTTAAAACGACTGTTACACTTTTTGAAACAGAATTGACAAAAACGTGAACGGACCCTATGGAAAATTACATGTTAAAGTTTAAAAATCGAATCAGCTTTGACAAATATCTAAATGCCCGTAACATTTTTTAAAACGACTGTTACACTTTTTGAAACAGAATTGACAAAAACGTGAACGGACCCTATGGAAAATTACATGTTAAAGTGCAAAAATCGAATCAGCTTTGACAAATATCTAAATGCCCGTAACATTTTTTAAAACGGCTGTTACACTTTTTTAAACAGCATTGACAAAAACGTGAACGGACCCTATGGAAAATTGCATGTTAAAGTGCAAAAGCTGAAACGTAGATATCAGAAACTAAAATACAGATGTCAAAAACTACAACACAGAAATTTAATTTTAAAACGTATGAACATCAATCTAACTTAATACCCGTACGGTTCAGTGTCAAAATCTGCAATTTTTCTACGTTTTGTATACACCTCTTGATATTTTTTGTTTTCTTCACGATTGACTATTTTCCTTTTTCTCTTATCTCTACAAATTTTACGCGGATTTGTTACTGTAATGCTCGGACAACCTTTTGGATCGACAACAATGTCTTTCACACTTTCAAAATTGATCAACTGACTATTTTTATAATTTAAAGTAAAACCCCTAACCTTACACGTCTCTTTGTTTTTACTAGTTTTATAAGCGTATTTTTAGGGCCACCAGACACAAACTCTACAATGTACTCCCCACCGTCCAGCTCATCGTAAGTTCTCCCATGTAATCACCTAATGGAGGATCATACTGTCCCGGACGACATTACATATATCACACTGTCCGTATCATAATACAGTACCCTCCTATCGAGCTTTTCGAGCACACTGTAAAGTTTAAGTCTGGCCCAACAAGTTGTAAAAGTAGCTAAATAGATATTCGTTTTATTATCTTCGGGTTGACAGTCTCGTTTGAATTGCCATTCTACTTGTAACATGTCATTGGAAAGGATAGAAATTAAGCGGTTGTTTCGTCGGATCGGAAAACAATTGGAAGAAAAGGTTTGCCTGCGTTTCGTGAAAGAAACTCTGTCTGACGCATATTGAGACGTTGACCAAACTTACCCCAAAAGCTATTGAGACATAGTTTAGCCAGCGCTCTCAAACCCGATTCTTCCTTATGTTTGACCGATCCAACGAAACACCCTCTTTCTCCATATATTGAGTTATGTAATTCTCATGTCTTGTTCATTTTGTATCCAGTCAGGGAGCCGCTTGCCTCTTGCTTAAACTTTAAAAAGTGTTTATGTAATTGGCAAACAGTCCCCTTCGCTGGTTTTAGGGTCATATTGAGTAGTTTCCTCCCAGTGGTATACTTCGTATATTTTTTAATGGTATAACCTAGTCTTAAAGCGGTCTGAATCTCCGGAGTACACCACGTGCAGTTAATCGCTCTATCATCATTGGGGCAATCGCAAGGGTTTTGGTTTTCAGTATCCGCGCAGGTTCTACATAAGGAAATTTCAGTTTGCCATTTGACCTATAAGGAAGGACGGGATGGTATAGACCTCTTGGTGGTACAATTTTAACTTTGGCGATGCCAAAGTACTCATTTATGTCACTGAAATCTTTCGTTATTATGACGGGGTGACCTACAGGATACTGGCAATACTTGTTGACCCAAGGATACAAACTAGTGAAATCAACGTACTTGATTCGTTCACTTTCATCAACTTTGTAGTAGAGTTTACTGGCATTGGTGCGTCCCCGAAGAAACTTTCCCTAGGATTAATCTGTCTGTTAAATCTAAATTTATCAATAAAACGCTTCATCTCAGAATTTTGATTCTTTCGTTTTCTGAATTCGTGGTCCCAAATACAAACGTATTTCATTCCTAATTGTTCTATGTAAGCTTTCTTTTTCATTGTCAACGCGAATAGTTCGTCTAATGATTGATTGGTGAGCGGATGACACGTATTTTCGCGATTATCGGTGAAACAATCTGTACATCCGTGGTAGATGCAACTGTGGTACTCATAAGCGGTGTTTGTTTCTTCGCAATACCCATCTAATTTATATCGTGTACCTGGTAAAGATTTTTCGCCAATATTTAGCGCGTGTTGAATTTTGATATTTTTAGTATGCGCTAACCATTCTAACCATTCGATAGAGATTTTTACTGTATTGATCATTGTAACCACCGGGAGGAATTTTCGCTATCAATGTACGTACAAACTTTTTCTCTCTCACTTTCTTTTCCGTCAGTTCGGTTTCGCGGATCCATTCGTTTTCGTCAAATACATACAGCTTTCCGTCTACTAATTTTGCGGGCCCCAATCATTTTCGCCCTCTAATTTTACTTTCCATTCTTCTTCTAAAATTTGTTCTAAATACGTTCATGCAGACGGAAGCTATAGCACGGAATCGAATGGATCTACGGCCCGTACTAACTTTTCTTCTTCCTGCCCTTTCTCATTTAATTCAAACTCTCTCTTTCACCCGTAGCATTCATCAATAATTCTCTAAATTTTAAACACGCTTGTCTCAAAATATCAACATCGCTTCTACAATATTCCAACATTTCTTTTCTAAAATCGAACGTATCATTCTTTCTCTCACTCAACCATGCTAACAAATCAGATCTCTCTCTCTCACTCATAAAATCATGCCCGTAATATTTAGCCTCTGGGTATGACCCTATATAATTTTGGTTTTCTTTCGTATTAAAATAATGAGGGAACCAACCCTTTTTCAATTCATCTAATCCAAAGGCTTTCGGTAACGCAGATAATTTCATGGGTAAAAAATTGAGACTGTCAATCACTTTAATATGTAAATCTCGCTCCAACGTCATGTACATAATTTTAGATCCGCTATAAATGATTTTGTCTGGTCTAAGGGATTGGTCTATAAGTATTCTAAAGGAAATAGCCGTCGTAGCCTTTCATATTGTGGGCAACAACTTTAAAATATTGATGGTTCAGAAAAACAACCATTGACCAAATTTTTCCGCGGTATCCGTTCCTTCAAACGTAACTTCTCTAAACCCGCATGTTCCGGGGCATGGCCCTTCATCTTCGTTAGCAGGCAACTCTGAGTTGTCACATTCGTCGCAACGGGTACCGCATTTTTTACATACAGAATCGGGCGTTAATTTTTTATCAATGCATTCGGGACACACCGTATGGGCCACTACAAAATTGGGACGATGCGTGGTTTTACCGCACCATGACGTTTTACAATTTTGACATTTGGAGCAAGATTTACATACCTGTTGCGAATGGCAGTCTTTACAATCATTTTTTCTATTAGGTACATATCCATTTTCACACACTGATGTCTCATCCTGACTACACTCGAAATCAAAATATATATACTTCGGAATGTGACCTTCTTTCGCCGGGGTGGCTCTTAAATAACACAAATGTCCTTCTAATACAAAGTCGTTACACGAACTACACATATACTCTCCGCACTGGTGTTCATCTTTCTTGCGTTGATCTAATCTTAAAACTTTGTAGCATGAAGGGCACTTCCACCATTTGTCGCATTGTGAAGTTCCGCTGGGTTTTCCTTTGTTTTTTCCTTTCTTATTTATTGGTATTTGTTTGTGTTTTTGATAACACTCTTCTGATCTACAGTCCATATTACAATCTCCGCAAGTCACTTCATTTTCCGTTTTAGGACATTGGTCTCTTTTACAGATGATACAGTGTGTATCGCATTGGTGTCTTTCTTTGTTGTTGTAATGTTTGAGGCATTTTTCGCAAAAATACATGGCGCTAAAGAAACCGGTGATACTTGTAATGGCATTAAAATGATTGTCGTGCACTAAGTATATATAAATGCATGGACGCTCGTAAGAACTGGGGCTTGTTAAGAATTTATTGCCTAGAATGGCGCTGATCACCATCACTCGTACTCCAAGGACTTCTTCAAACGCAGTGATATCTTCTAAACTCGCTGGTCTATCCATTGGTATTTGAGCTAATTGACTGATAGCAACCGCCAACTGTCGTTGTTCGTCTCTTTTCTTTTGTGTCAAATGTTTATAATAACTTTCTGGTACTTTCTGATGTTCTAGGATAAGTTGTAGATTACTCTTTTTTTTGTCTGTGTTTGGTTATTTCTTTCCACTCATCTTCCGTGCATCTTTTTAATTTGGCCCAGCTGACTCCCATCGCTCTTGCCATACACATCTGGTCGTCATTTTCTATGGTAACTATAGATTTTTTCAACTGTAACGAGTTATTTTTTCCTTTGAGTTTAGTGATTCTTCGTCTAGCGCCTCCTTTTGGTAAATCAATGGATCCTACTGAAACGTGAAAACTTTCATCAATACAAAGGTCTTTATTACTGTTGAGCACTTTCTCGATAGTCCCCATTACTTTATCGGCATTGAGTTCGTCCCAGGGCTGGAGAGGAACGACAATCGGATCATGTAACCCTTGGTGATGTATAACAACACGACCTAAATCGTTCCCCGCCAAATCGCCCCGGGCTTCCTCTAACACGTCGTCAAACATTTGATGGAGACCTTGCCTCACATCTTCTAGTCTTTCTCCTCTATACTGTTCATTGATCTTGACTTGATACGTACGATCGACTGCAGCGCTTTTGGCATACGTTCTTTCCTTTTTCTTTCGTATGGTATACTGAAGTCCCTGGGGGTCGGGTCTATGAGAAGGACCCGGCTGAGGCTCTTCTCCACCCCCTATCTGTACCCCTGGTGATGTAGGGTTCCACTCCCCATCGTTCATACACGTGTTTGCTATCTCGTTCATTTCTTCGTCAAAGAGTAACGCTTTCACGCACTGTTGTATCTCTTCTTGTTCTCTTACGTATTCCAGGGCCAACTCCATATCGTTTGTATTCTGGTCGGTTGGCTCCCCAAAATGTTGAAGTATGTTATTCAATTCTTCCTCGACAAAGTCATTACCGTATTGTGGGTTCCTCAATTGAAACAAACGGAACCGCACCCCCGGGAAATCCTGTATCCCCCACGTAGCCGCAAAATTCATCAGCTCATCTGCGTCAGTAAAAGTATTCACGATAGTATCAAAGTTTTCCATGTTACCGGTATGAATTCTAAAGTTAGAATGATTTATCTGACTCGAGCGCGTTATTATATACAATTCACGGAGTCTCGTTCTGAATTCGCGATGTCATTCGTCAATAATATTGAGCGTTGACTGGTTAAAATTTCGAGGTTTTCATTGGCCAAAACGACTTTATTGGAGATGTTTCATTGGTTCGTTTTTCCTGCCTTCTGATTGGCTATTTTATGTTTAGAAACGAAGGTATTAATCTGTATTCTAAAAGTGTTGGTTCATTTTAGCGTGGGATATCGACGAGTTTACATCCGTTGAGTAGGTAATATTTTGTCTTATAATTTCATTTTATAAATAGTTATTCTCATATAGATTTTAATGATTGGTCAAGTTGTAGACATTATTATACATTTTCTTTCGAATGTTTTTTTTTTACGAGGATTCTTTTTTTTTTACGCACGGGTATAGCTTTCGTTTTCGTGTTATCTCCCCGTGTAGGGCCGACCCTCAATGTGCGCGAACACACCCTAGATAGGTATATAAGTCGGCTCTATATACTTCAGGGATATATAGATATCAGAGTGATGTGATTCTTAACATAGAAAGGTGATGTCATTCTAAAACTAGATTTCAAAATGGCCATTCTCACGCATGCGTACTCCTGGCCCCAAAGAGACCCCAGTACTACTTGTAATTATGTGTTCAACTTTAACTTCACTCTTACACTGAAACATTGCCTTACTCTAAGATCTCCGGGATAGGCAACGGTTTCCCTGATGATAGGACAAGAAAGAATTTGTCCGAAGTCACTTGTCCTCCATCCTTGCTTCGTGGGGGAACGTTGTCAGTTACTGGCTGCACAGAACAATTTGTCCGAAGTCACTTGTCTTCCATCCTAGCTTCCTCGGAGAAAGTTGTCAGTTACTGGCTGCACAGACGATTGGACAAGAAACAATTTGTCCGAAGAGACTCATCCTTCATCATTGCTTCGTGGGGGAAAGTTGTCAGTTACTGGCGGCACTGGCGATTGGACAAGAAACAATTTTTTGTCCGAAGTCACTTGCCTTCTATCCAAAGCTGCACAGACGATTGGACAAGAAACAATTTGTCCGAAGAGACTCATCCTCCACCATTGCTTCGTGTGTGTGGGGGGGGGGGGGGGGGGGGGAAAGTTGTCAGTTACTGGCTGCACAGACGATTGGACAAGAAACAATTTGTCCGAAGAGACTCATCCTCCACCATTGCTTCGTCGGGGGAAAGTTGTCAGTTACCGGCTGCACAGACGACTGGACAAGAAACAATTTGTCCGAAGAGGCTCATCCTCCATCCTTGCTTCATGGGGGGAAAGTTGTCTGTTACTGGCTGCACAGACGATTGGACAAGAAACAATTTGTCCGAAGAGATTCATCCTCCACCATTGCTTCGTGGGGGAAAGTTGTCAGTTACTGGCTGCACAGACGATAGGACAAGAAACAATTTGTCCGAAGAGACTCATCCTCCATCCTTGCTTCTTGGGGGAAAGTTGTCTGTTACTGGCTGCACAGACGATTGGACAAGAAACAATTTGTCCTAAGTCATTTGTCTTCCATCCTTGCTTCATGGGGGAAAGTTGTCAATTACTGGCTGCACAGACGATAGGACAAGAAACAATTTGTCCGAAGAGACTCATCCTCCATACTTGCTTCTTGGGGGACAGTTGTCTGTTACTGGCTGCACAGACGATTGGACAAGAAACAATTTGTCCGAAGTCATTTGTCTTCCATCCTTGCTTCATGGGGGAAAATTGTCAATTACTGGCTGCACAGACGATTTGACAAGAAACAATTTGTCCGAAGTCACTCATCCTTCATCCTTGCTTCATACCGCTATATGTGTTCGATAATCGAAGGACACTAATAAAATATGAACACATATAGTGACATGCATGAAATAAGTCTTCGATTATTGAAAACACATTTAGAAGTTTGTACCAAATATGTCTTCGAATATTGAACTTATAAATACAGTAATGTATCAAATATTGGGCATATAAATATAGTTAGAACAAAGTCTGTGCGATAATCAAATACATACTGTTTTTATCATCGAACAAAAGTAACATGAAAATAATTATTGGTACGCGATACTAGTAATCGAACAGAAATATAAACAACTAAACGCATATGTGTCCGATTATTGAACATAATAAAAAAATCGAACATAGACACAAATATACCAGAAAAGTGGTTTAGTCCATGTTTACATTTCCAGAAGAAACAGGCCATGAACCCCCTATCAAAGGCAAATTTAATGTCCGTTACCGCACCCCTTAATAGGAACACATATTTTTGTATTTTCAATAAAAATTAAGTTGAAACAACCTTATATGCATAACTTCAACAAATGCAAGTTTGTATACAGTCCAAATCTTTCTGCCATAAAATCCTCTCTAATAGCAAAAATATTTACTTGATCTCTTATCAAGAGATGGACATAAAGAGAAGAGGTTTCTTTCACAAAGAAAATTTGAGTGTCAGTAAAAAGAAAAGAAATTTATTTTAGATTTCTTGATCTCAACGCACTGTAGCGTGATCTGTGATACGTGTGAACTCACATATCAAATGTGTTAACATTAACCTTTAGCCCGCTGGCGGGAAGGGATTCTGCCTTTGCGACCAGTGCAGACATCCGTGCAGGCTGATCATGGTCTGCACTGTTCGCTATTCAGTCAGTAAATTTTCAGTGAACAACCCTTTGAATAATAAGTGGTACGACCCAAATTGAATGATGAACCAGTCCATTTTAGAAATTTAGCAGGGTAAGGGTTATGCCTATAGAAACTAATTCTTTAGAGCAGTCAGATATTCTTTGGTACTGTCCGACTTGCCAGCTGAATGGAATAAATCCTTCTGAACAACAACCATGTAACTGCTACATTAGTAATGTACCTTTTGATATCTCAACCAGTATTTACATTATTGATCAAAGGGAGACAACCCTATGTACTGATTTCGGAAATTTTAACGACAGTTATGCATGGACCTAAACCAGAGGAAGAATGGCTTCAAGAACCTTTAACTGAAATTCTCAAACTCAAAAATTAAGAGGTCATAAGGAAAGTAAAAACTGTTTCAAAACACAAATATGACTTTTTTACACTCTTACAAATTTAAGAAATGAAAAAAGCCTGTTCTAAGTCATTGGCAATATTTAAAGTATGTCCGACCGTATGTGATATATAATTTTGATGATTTAAAGTAGATATTAGACGAAAAACTTACTCAACTATTAACAATTTCAGGAACAAAAAATATGTTGACAGTTTTTATAATAATCTATTCAATGCAGAAGGATATAAATGGAGGGTAAAGATCCGTGGTGGCGGCAAAATGACTTTTGTTCGATGAGATCTACCTTTTAAATGAAGAATAGAAACGAGGATGCATTTGCTATGAATATATGAACAGAAGAAATTGGGGACATTCTGCCTATTTATAAACCATCAATATTATAAAATCATCTTTTTGAACAAACAATGACTATTATACTGTCTGGATAAAATGCGTATTTCTTTTGACAATAGTACGTATATTAGACACCTAAATTTTGATTTTCTCAAGAGAGCCAAATATTTAGCACTCATGAAAGTGAATGATAATTCTAACCTAGAACATAGTATATTAAGGGACTACATGTATGATGAAAAATTAGGATATGTGACATTAACTGATTAAAAAGTCTTTTTTGGGAACACTTTAAATTGCAGTTGTGATTCCTTTTAAAGAACCATGCCAGTCAATCTACAAACAAGAGGGTCATGATGACCCTGGATCGCTCACCTGAGTAATATGAGCTACATGTTTCAAATGTCAAACTGATGCTAAAGTATTAAGAGAGTAGGTCAGTAGGTCATATTCATGGTCATTGAAAGTCAGTTTTAAGATCGGTGTGCAAAACTGTATATGTCATCAAATTTTCAAGGCTGTATATTAAAAAACAAGAAGGTAGGTCAGTAGGTCAAGGTCACAGTCAAGTGACCCCTAATTACTTGGGGTCATCAGGTAATTATAATTAAACAGTGTTGGAAATATGATCAGATAATTTTTGAAGTATTTTTCCTATATAACTCATACACAATTGACCCCCGGGGCGGGACCTCTTTTAGCCCCAATGGCATAATTTAGTTTATTCATAATTCATTTTAGGTCGATTGTGAAGAAAGTTCTGCAACTTATATTAATCACTCTCGACACCTCATTCCTGATGGAATCCATCGCCATGAGGGTATGAGAGAAGAGGCCAGTTTCCCTTTTAATGCTGAGCGCCAAGCAAGGGAGCTACTGGTACTATTTTCCACGTCTTTGGTATGACGCGGCCGGGGATCGAACCCACGACCTCACGCACTCGAAGCGGACGCTCTACCACTAGGCTATCGAGGCGGTTATAATGGCATAATTTGAACAATCTTGTTGGAGAACTTCTAGGCAATGCTACATACCAAATATCAAAGGGTTAGGGCATGAACTTTTAGACAAAAAGATTTTTAAAGTGTTTTCCTATATAGGTCTATGTAAAACTTGGACAAGGGCGGGGCCTCTTTTCACCTCAGGGGCATAATTTGAACAATCTTCTTAGAGGACACACGTCAAATATCAAGGCTCTACGCCTTGCAGTTTTGAACAAGAAGATTTTTCAGATTTTTCTTTTGGTTGCCACGGCAACCAGAGTCTGTGTGGAATTCAATTCTTTGAATAATTTTGAAAGGGGACCACCCAAGGACCATTCCTGTGAAGTTTGGTGTAAATCTGCTCAGTGGTTTTGAAGAAGAAGATTTTTTTAAGAAATTTGTTGACGGACGCACGACGCACGTCGCACGCCGGACGACGCACAACGGACATGGAGCGGTCACAAAAGCTCACCTTGAGCCTTTGGCTTAGAAGCTCCAAAACTTTGATAAAAATGGATATATGGAAGACTTATCTTACGCCCTCTTTCATGTAGCCCATGTTTTTGACGGCATAGGTTATATCTATTGGGCCCATGTGCACTTTTTTAAAACATGTAATTAACAAACATGCCCCTGTAAAAGTTAAAAAGCCTAAGAGAATTTCCTCTTACATAAATTTACGGTGTCAAAAATAATCTATAAAAGAAGACAAGCTAGAAAGAAATTTTTTTTAAAAAAGATCAAATAATAACAACAACGTTAAAATACGCTTAACTCCAAAATCTTAAGACTAGGGCAAAAAGGGATTCTATACTAATGTATTTTAAGGAAAGATGTGACGACGGACGAAAATCTATGGATTTTTATAGCACTATGAAATCCTTTCTTTCCCAAAAGTCAACACAGAAACCAGACCGTCAAATTATGAATGAAAACAATGAAAATAATACTCAGATTTCTGACCAAAACATAGAAACCCAACCCCTTTTATGTAAACATGATAAAAATATATGAATATAATGTAACACAACAGAGAACATGTAGCACCCCTGGATAAGAGCAATACAAGGTAATATCCATTTTGTCCCATGTCACAGAAAAATGCATTAACAAATGAGCCGCGCCATGAGAAAACCACCATGGTGGCTTTGCGACCAGCATGGATCCAGACAAGCCTGCGCATCCGCGCAATCTGGTCAAGATCCATGCTGTTCGCTTTCAAAGCCTATTGCAATTAGCGAAACCGTTAGCGAACAGCATGGATCTTGACCAGACTGCGCTGATGCGCAGGCTGGTCTGGATCCTTGCTTGTCGCAAAGCCACTATGTTGGTTTTCTCATGGCGTGGCTCAAATATATCATAAACTTAAACCCCCAAACCCAAATAGGCAACTGGTGTTGACTCAATCCATCTTAAAACAATTGTACAAGGTCACACTAGCCTTTTAGCACCAGTTACATACTTAGCAACTTCTATCATTGTTTGAAGAAAATGAATATTTAGGACTTGTCAAAGACTTTTGATTTTCTAACTCAAAGTCTAACTATAGCAAAATGAAGAGCTAAGGGATAATCAGAAAATGTATACCAAATTATGTTGAACTATCTTTCAAACAAAGTGTGAAATAAATATTTTTTGAAGTGACTGACTTCAAATATCTGATGGAGCACCCCAAGGCTCAATATTTGGGCCACTGGTTTTCAATATCTTTAAAAACGACAAATTTTATTGCGTAAATAATTCAGCACTGAACAACCTTGTAGACAGCAACACCTTATCGTACAATCACCAAAACTCAACACATATAGGGGTACCGTATGTAGCTGAACTGTCGGGCTGTCATAAAGAAAATGAATCGTTTCCAAAAAAAAAAAAAAAATACAAAAAAAAAAAATAAATAAATAAATAAATAAATAAAAATGTATACCATTCTTTTAACTCTTTGAATCTTTTTTTTTGGCTTCCAGGTCAACTTCGCGCAAATCCGGCATTTTATTGACAACATGGAGAACGGATGATTCGGCAATTTGATTGAATAATATATTCTTTAAATTAATGCTAATGCCGATTTGTTATTTCTTGAAATCAGATTATTCTGGCATGCCTTAAAACGAAATTTTGAAACCATATTTCGGTTGCAGGGTTTGCGCCTATTTTCTCCGAAAATAAATGTTGACGTTACGAATATAATTTTTTATAATTGAATGGTCTATAAAGAAAAAATAACTTTAATATATTCAAGATTATTTTGCAATTTCATCAAAAGAGAAATGATAAAACTGGAGTAATTGCGTCCTCACACAATGCATTATGATAATCAGTTATTCTCTACCACGTAGTTAATCAATTCCTCCCTACGGCCACCACATCTCCAAATTTCTATTTGATTCACGTT
The DNA here is from genome assembly GCF_021730395.1 of Mercenaria mercenaria. Taxonomy (NCBI): domain Eukaryota; kingdom Metazoa; phylum Mollusca; class Bivalvia; order Venerida; family Veneridae; genus Mercenaria; species Mercenaria mercenaria. The sequence goes on along the minus strand of NW_026460413.1, from coordinate 3,457 downwards.
TCATAAATTAGAAAAAAAAAATCGTTAAAACATCCTAATAATTAAATAAAATATGTTTGTGCGTGAATTAGATTGATCATCTAACTTGATTTGCATCATCTCTAAGTGCTCTATCGCTTCTAAAGTACATTTTTGCAGGATGTTTGATGTAATGTTTTACGAGGAGATGCTTATATTTTTCGGCGACGCCGTCTAAATTCGTTTTCGTTACCTATGCCACGTGACTTCAGTTTGCAAATCAAACTGCTTGATAACGCATTATAGATAATTTATCAAAATGGAAGATTTATGCAACACTCTGCCTGATTGGACGAGAGTGTCAATTTCTTTCACTCTGTTGATTGTGCTACGCTAAGTGAAATGTAGACAAAGCGTTTATTCTAAACGACGCTGTTCACAGTTTTAAAGCTTACTTTGGCTCAGTATATTTAGCAAGAATATTGATATATCGCAAAATGATAAGTAAGTTTAATAAATATGATAAAAACCTGTTCAAATACCAACATATATCAAATTAAAGAAAGAGCCGAATACGGTCTGCGTATCACATGAATAAGGGTGTGATAAGAGTCTTTTATGTAGAGAAGTGCTTTTTAAAAGATTTTCCTTGTTACAATTGTCGTCTGTATATGAAAAGTTTTCTTGCTTTTGTGACTTATTCAGATTGCATATTAAAATGAGTACTTGTTTGCTTTGATGTATTTGTTATAAATTATTTAACTGATTTATTATATATGAATATTTTTCTTTTGTATGGTATGCAAATATTGAACTCAGTTGAAATCTGTTTCATTATATATATGCTATATAATGACTGAATCTCATTACACTGAAATGAAGGTACGCTGCATACAGTTTATCTATGTGATATGACTATACGGTGAAACTTTGCTTACGAAACAGAAATATTGAAATAATTACAATTGTATGTTTTGCTTGACCTTCACTTTTTTATAGGTGTGACGTCATTGTTCAAAGATTCATGAATAGCGAATATGCATTTGTTAAAGCGGGATCAGTTGGCCTATTTTAGAAATAAATAAAAATAATAAATAAAAAAATCCTATAATTGATTTTTTCTCATGTATTCTAATCAAACTTGATTTGTAGCATCTTTATTAGGCCCGCAGCCAACTTTGTTCAGCTGGGACATTTGACCCCTTTTAGGGGCTGCTAGAGCTAAAACTAGAAATGCCTTTGACTTCATCTCAGTGTTGTAATATTTTCTGGTTCTTCGGGATCATTGATTTCAATTCATTTAGATTTGAAGATTGAATACCGCTTAAGCCGGTGCTAGGGGGCGTGGGCAGTGTTGCATTTTCCATTACTACTCATGAACAGACTCAATCAAACCGAGTCTGCAATTTTCACTGTTTGCCTTGTTTTCGGTGCTTTCGAGGGATCTACTTTCCAGATTTTACTTATACAGCGTCTCATGAACAGCTTGGTGGATCTTTGTCATACTTGGTCTGAAGCATCATTATAAGGTCCTCTTCCAAATTTATTTATATAGGAACTTGGGCCCTATTAGGGACCACTATAGTTAAAAGTAGATATGCCTTTCTTCGCATTAACCACTAAAATGTAATGGATTTTTATCAAACTCGATGTGTAACAATATAGTAAGGTCTCCTGCTATTTTGTTACAAATGGGGATAGGGACCAATTTAGCTAAAAATATAAACACGTTTAATGACCTCTTCTCATGAACCGCTTCATGAATCTTCATCAAACTAATGCTGTAATTATTCGTCTAAGGATAAACGAAACAAAATTGCAAACCTACGAAACCTTTGAGAAAAATCAAAAGAGAACCATTTAAACTGTTAAAGTGCGGTGTTTAGTTTTGCAATTTGAAAAATGTTAGATGAAAGATGAATGTTAGATGAACAAGAGCACCGCCTTGCGGGTGCTGACGCTCATCTGATTTTTTTTGTGTAATAGAAATATTGTCCTACCCATGATTTTCTAAGTCTAAAAAGGGCCATCATTCTTGCAAAAAGCAGGATAGAGTTATGTTTCTTAATGTTCAGTGTCCACTTATGATGGTGAAAAACTGTTGCAAGTTTTAAAGCAATAGCTTTGATAGTTTATGAGAAAAGTTGACTTAAACATAATACTCAACCAAGAAAATGATTTTCTAAGTCCAAAAGGGGCAATAATTATTGCAAAAAGCCGGATGGAGTTATGTTTCTTGCTGTACAGGGTCAGCTTATGATGGTCAACAAGTGTTGCAAGTTTTAAAGCAATAGCTTTGATAGTTTAGGATAAAAGCTGACCTAAACATAAAACTTAACCATAAAAAAAAGTTTCTAAGTCCAAAAGGGGCAATAAATCTTGCAAAAAGCAAGATGGAGTTATGTTTCTTGATGTACAGGGTCTGCTTATGATGGTGAACAAATATTCCAAGTTTCAAAGCAATAGCTTAGATAGTTTAGGAGAAAAGTTGACCTAAACATAAAACTTAACCAAGAAATCTGATATTTTCTAAGTCCAAAAGGGGCCATAAATCTTGCAAAAAGCAGGATGGAGTTATGTTTCTTGCTGTACAGGGTCAACTTATGATGGTGAACAAGTGTTGCAAGTTTTAAAGCAATAGCTTTGATAGTTTAGGATAAAAGCTGACCTAAACATAAAACTTAACCATAAAAAAAAAAAGTTTCTAAGTCCAAAAGGGGCAATAAATCTTGCAAAAAGCAAGATGGAGTTATGTTTCTTGATGTACAGGGTCTGCTTATGATGGTGAACAAGATTCCAAGTTTCAAAGCAATAGCTTTGATAGTTTAGGAGAAAAGTTGACCTAAACATAAAACTTAACCAAGAAATCTGATATTTTCTAAGTACAAAAGGGGCCATAAATCTTGCAAAAAGCAAGATGGAGTTATGTTTCTTGATGTACAGGGTCTGCTTATGATGGTGAACAAGTATTCCAAGTTTCAAAGCAATAGCTTTGATAGTTTAGGAGAAAAGTTGACCTAAACATAAAACTTAACCAAGAAATCTGGTATTTTCTAAGTACAAAAGGGGCCATAAATCTTGCAAAAAGCAAGATGGAGTTATGTTTCTTGCTATACAGGGTCAGCTTATGATGGTGAACAAGTATTCCAAGTTTCAAAGCAATAGCTTTGATAGTTTAGGAGAAAAGCTGACCTAAACATAAAACTTAACCAGGCAACGCCGACGCAGACGCCGACGCCGACGCCGACGCCGACAACCGTTCAAGTGATGACAATAACTCATCATTTTTTTTCAAAAAATCAGATGAGCTAAAAATTCATAAACTTCTTTCCTTATTACAATTCGCCGACTATCATTTTTAAAGATATTTCTTGTTTTAAGTAAGTTTGAGGTTAAATTGATAGCGATTTGAAACAGACATGTGCAAAATATTAAATAGATAATTGTGTAACTTACTGTAGCTATGCGCGTCATGATTATATATATTATACGTGGCGCA
>NW_026460412.1:0-12724 GCF_021730395.1 Mercenaria mercenaria | reverse complement strand
ACTCGTTAACAGATTTTCCTGTATGTCTCGGTTTGACTGTAAAATCGTGTCTATGTAAGCTTTATAGGGATAATTGATTCCTGTATGCGACAAAGGGGTCTGCTGTAAAGATACATCAACCTGGCTGAAAACGGTGTGAAATGGTAGATTGATTGGACCGACTATTTCGTCGGCGCTAACAGGGCGCCATCGCCTTTCACAATTTGCAGTTTAAGGTTCAACACGCTTCTTTTCAGATCCAAATACGTTGCAGACTGACCGGGTATGTTAAATTCGAGTGCCGATAAGGTGGTGACTTGATTTACTGGACGATAAGTGATCCACTCTCTCGATTGTACTGACGTGGCTGCTGGGGGTGTAGTGGAACAAAGACAACTCTTCTTTATGAAAATCTTCCATGTTTCTTTATAGCTGAAAGTCGGGATTGATAAACCTCGGTCTCTTTGGTTTAGTATACGCTATTGGCGACGTATTCTTACGTTTTTTAGTGTTTCCACTGCCCTTCTTACGACTTTCACCCTCTTCTTCCTTCTTACGTTTTACTTCTGACTTTGCGATTTCGGTCGCTTGTGCTACGGGAGATACCAGCTGTACTGTTGGCTGCTTTTTCATTTCGGCCATTTTCCTAAGATGAGCACCGCTACCCACGATGTAACGGCCCATATGATCAGGTCGTACGTATCCGTCCCTCAGGTCTTTGAAATGTTGTATCCATTTTTCCGGGTCCGGTTTATCCGGTACCCATTTTTCTTGTTTATAATCGTACACTTCTATGGAGCCCATACCTTTTTAAAATGCAAAACGCAGTGAAGATCGTTTGCTTTAAATTCCACAGGTTGTAAGTCTTGGTCTTTCAAATACAATCTCACGAATTAAAGTAATTCACAGTCACAGGCAAATACACCGGACGACTATATTCTATAACTTTAAGTTTCTTGTACCTGGTTTCTATTTCTATGTTCCTTAGAACGGGCAACAAAGTGTCTCTAACGTAAGACTCTTGTACAATATCGCAGCACAAATACAGTCTTTTACTTCTCGCGTAAAATCGCAGGTAAGAGTAACTTCAGTCACAGCGCAGGTCCAACGATCCTCTAAAGCGTAGACTTGGAAACTGAATGTAAAAATCTGAGGATTGGTGTTCTTACGTATAATTGCGAATCGTTACTGCTAAGATAAAGGTAAAAGTCGGTCATGGTTTCATTCGTATTCGTTTGATATTTGGCTTCTTACGCTTCTCTGTTCGTCCTGACTTCGTCCCAGAATAGTGTCAAAAAGATGGGGAGCTCTCAACAATACGGGTATAAGTGAGTGATGGCGTCTTAACAATGTTTTCTTTCTAGATAATGATACGTTTCCAGAGCCAGAGACCGTAGCAAAAGTCTTTTCCTTTCAAGTAGCTGTGCATATCTTCTTGCTGGATTAATCGTTCCATTGATCACTCTTTGGCTACTTGAGCTATAGCCTGCATTTGACTCGACGTCATATTTATGATCATGTTTTTTCTAACTGCTACAGTAGCATCTTTCAGTTGGAGAAGATAGTTGAGTTTAAGGTACACTTAGACTGATTCATGTTTGTTTATTGGTTTCTTTACTTTCACTCCTTCTTACGCGTGTAGAGTTCCAGTTCAATTAAGACTGGGTAGACCGCTTCATCTAGTTGAGCGTGATCTTTGATCCAGTTATGACCACTTTACCGCTGTGAAAACAACAAAAATTGACTCCATCATATTTTAAATTCACCGCTGAAAATAGTTCAGTTCATACACGATCTGTCTTCTTTACCAACTGATTTAAGTCTAAGGCGGTACTTAAGTGTGACTTGCTGACACTGTTAAGCATTTGATATCTTCAGACACACCGTGTACCCTAATCGCTGTATACGTCTGGCATAACGTCGTAGTCTTTGACGTCCCTGCTGAATACTGGTCGCTTTTTCCATTACAGTTGATAACTCCGTTGGAGAAGACTAAGCAATTTCCTCCTATGGTCTTGTGTTGCCAGATCAGTCCTGGAAATGTTCTAGGATCGATAACGAGCGTTTGATAATACGATAACACAAACGCCTCAAGTCAATAGAGCCAGTCCAAATGGGCACTGAACACAACGTTTGTGATAATCATAGTGTTGACTCTTCAATCGCCCGGCTATAAATGAAGATAAATAACTCTATCTGTCATATGAACACATGTCAGGTCACGTGGTCTAGGAGTACTGCGTCACGTCTTGTTCGGTATCCAACTATCGTATTTCGCTGGCCAGTGTAACCACCTTACAAGGACTTGTCTTTGTTTGTTTCGAACTCTTTCTTTAGTATTTTTTTTCAACATGGTACTCTGTCGTCTCGTCCACGTTGACCGCTTGTAATTCCTGTTCATAAAATGGTCCCGTCTACCTGTCGTTATTATCCCAATCAGCTATAGTGTACACAGGTACGCCTTCTCTTTTGAAACGCGTTTTAATCTTAAAGATTTCACCCGTCCACTTTTGCGAGTATTCCCTATCGAACACACTTTTCACGTGAGATACGCGTACCGTCTGACCTATTTTGAATTTTGTATCTTTTTCCTCGTTGATTAGTTTCGTTTATAACCCCCTTTGGTTCTTAGTAAATATTGCTGAAGCCTACTCTCTCCTTCGTTCTCTGTCGTTATGTCTATGGGTCTCTTTCCTAGACTGCTATGAATTGTGCTGTTATATCCCGTACTATTTTTTCCAGATATTAATGTATCGTTGTGTTCTCTTTTTTAACATGTACCTGAACAGTCTTCTTTTAGATTCTTAATTAGTATTTCCGAATAGTTAGCCTTTGTCCTCAGTGTTTAAGGGCGTAGAAATGATGAATTCCTTCATGCTGAAGATACTTATTGACCTCCTTGCTTCTAAATTCCATACCCCTGTCGGTCTCGCACCGTATTAGGTTTTCTCGTTTCCTGATAGTATTTGCTCTAACGCGTTCACTATTTCCGTAACCTTTTTTACTTTTGATGGGTTGACAATAAGCAAAACGGGAGAAAATGTCTATGGACACCAACACGTATTTGTAGCCTTCATTTTGCTCGGCTAAGTCGACCATGTCCATCAGATCCATATCCCATTGGCTGTCAATGCCTCGGACAATCACGCGAGATCGAGAAATCGACGTCCTGGCCCCTCTAGTCAAGGAATAAGACTGTTGACTTTGAAGCCATTTCCTTATTCTATGCCTACCGATTTTATATTACCCTGAGACTTGATATATTGGTACACTTTTTCAACTCCAGCAAAACTAACCGGACAATTTTGGGTCAAAATACAAAGAAGACAAAATACTGCTTCCAGTAGACCATTATTTTATTGATAACACATAACAAGTATATTCGTACAAATGTATAACATGTTCTTACAAATTACAATACAGTAGAATACAAAGCAGGTGTTGTTCTAGAGTTTTCTAAATACTGTTCCAAAATATCGAGTAAATGTTCTGTAGCTTCGCGATATTCTCTTCTAAACTGATACCGCCTAATCCAGTCATTTATTAATGTCACAGTCATATACACAAAAGCAAACATATCTTGTTTTTATAAGTTTGGTAGGTTATTTGTACTACATCTATTATTGACAAACAAATTTGCCCCCGTAGTAGTTGAACTGAACGCTCCAAACCCACCAGATGGTCTGGTTGCAGTTATTGTTCCAAAGCCACTATACTGTATTGTTGAGGGCTCCCCACTATTCTTATGTATCGCAGTTTGGAGACCATTTAAAGTGTTCCCTCAATGCCGTATCCGATCTTTCCCAACGCTCAACTTCACGTGACATCTAAAACATTCGCATACGTCCGATTTTCCGCTGTAAAACAGTCCGGCACTTGCCAGCTCATACTTATTTGGAAGCATTTGTTTCGGGTATGTTTCGAAAGTCTTCAGTCTGTTTTCGTAATATTCCATGTTTCGGTTCATTGGTGTGCAGTCTGAAACGTTCATTTTGTTATTGATACAGATTTCTAGTACATTCGTTTATATACCTTCAAACCCATTTCTGATTGGTATCTATTTTAGACCTTTTGTCCCATTGGTTGCTTTTTTAGACATCATTGTTATTTTTAGAATATGGCCTCAGTAACTCCCACATTCATTTGGATTACATTCTGTGCACTGAAGCGCGCCTAACTGATTCATGTGATCACTTTGTAAATAACAGGGTACCACCGCGTCTAATTCAGGGAGTGATGTTCCTATCTGTGACACAACTTCTTTCAAACAGACATACTCTTTCGGTCGTAAACATATGCCTTTCTTTGTCGGTACCACTTCTTTTTCTGGCATCCAATACTGTCTTATGTCCACGCACACGTTGTTTTCTGTAATGTTACAATAAACATTAACCTCCAAGGTGACTCCAATAGGACTGCTTATCTTGTAACGCCTTATCCGCATAGGTTAGTTGGTCTACAAAAATTCTTCCATCGCATTAACGTTAAACTGATACCTTTCTTCGTTGGTTTGTCGCCTTGCCACTCTCTAATATCGACTCTCATATCTCCTTTCCACTCGTTGACCTGCACATAACGATCATTTCCCAGAGCGAAATAACATCTGGAAGTTGCCATGTTTCTTGTTCGAGTATCAAAACTCTAATGACGGGAAGAAATATTCGAGCGTATTATATACAATGAGCTCGCATTTGATTGTCCATAAATACGAGTAATTGATTAGTTGTCTATCTATAGGTTCCGTTCATTCATTGGTGGATATCTTTAGAAACAGATGTCATATCTATTTATAAAATGACAAGTTTAAACAGGTCCTGACAATAAAATCAGACAATGGGATAGGCCGAATGACAAAAAGTACCTTCTTTGTTTTGGTGTACACAACTTTTATTTTGTGAAGTTGGCTCATGAGTGTATCCCCGAATTCCAATATCAAATCGAAACCTTTTTTGTTAGTTCAAAACGTTTACCACAACTGTGTCACTTCATCGGGTTCATCCAAACATTTCTGAATAGATTTATTCATATGTCCCTGTTAAAGAACACAGAAGCGTCGAGATTGCTAGCATCTAAGTGCTTTTCCATAGCGTGAGAAGACAGAACAGTTTTCATCTTGTAGAGCAAACGTCCGTTTAATCACCCACAGACCCATATCAGCGATTAAGTAGATCGAATACCCAATCAGAAATAGACATTCGTGTCACGTTTTGATAAACCAATCAGAAAGGAGCATTTCATTCAGTCGACATATAGTAAGTATACGTAGAACGTTACTAATCATAAATTTATCAGTTGAGCTATAAGAGATAAAAATTGTACTTTACACATGAGGATTCCACTTTAGTTTTAACACCGCGAGCTGATAGACGTTGTCAAACCATTGCGTATGATACCAAACACGGGTATATTCGGTTGAGTAATTAAGGAGATACTCGATATTTTACGCACGAATGTTTTCATTTCCGATCGAATGTCTGTAACGGTTAGTTCTTGTCAAGCGCTTACGTTTGACAACAAGATTATTAATATGGTTTCATTAGTAAGGAAGATATAGTATCTGCAAAAATTTAAGAGGTAAATTTTGAATTTAGCGCCAAAAGATGACGTCACAAATGTATATACTACTTTTATTTTTGCTTTTCAGTCATTTCTAAAAATTCATTCGCTTCTTTAAAGAAATACTAGCAGACGGAATAAATAATAGAACAAAACAGAAATTTTGTTAGAGACTTATACATTCAATATTTTCTTATAGAAAACACATATATATATATATCACGTGAAGAAACATATGCGTTTAATGAGCATAAGAAACTAATTCAAGTTTGTATTAATAATAGTAAAGTTTACCTTCTATTCTATATCAGGATAAGTTTTCAGTAACTAGAGCGAGTTGTTATTTATACTCTGCCTCAAAAACAGACAGAACCGCACCCCGGGGAATCCTGTATCCCACACGTAGCCGCAAAATTCATCAGTTCATCTGCGTCGGTGAAAATATTCACCATCATTTCAAACGTTGCTGCTATATTTTCCATGTTGCCGGTATGAATTCTAAAGTTAGAATGATTTAACTAACGTATTCGCGTTCTTATATACAGGCCAAAATAAGATTCTAGTTTTCTCTGGTTTAAACCGGTAAAAACAAAAACTAGACACTAATACACTTATTTTCAATGTTTATTATTAAAAGGGAAATCACTCATGCTTTATCGTTTTGGTAAATTACACCCATTGCCTCCCTTTACGCTTTAACATTGTAATAATGACAGGCATTTTTACATTATACACATTTCGTTAGAATAGGCTATGTTGTCACAGTGAAAAATGTTTGTAGAAAAAATGTTGCGTTTTTGCTATAGCAATGCGGTAATGTTTTTTATCCGATTGCATGATATCTTAACGTATTTAGTAAATAGTGGACATGGTGTACATAAACTAAAAAATGTGAATTTTACATTAATTTGCGGTAATTCAAATACGATTCTCCCAAAGAAACTTCGTTTAAGAAAAATAGAAGACATCTATGTGGAAGTGTTTTTTAGTAAATTAACACATGGCCCGTATGGATTTAAACAACGACTTGACTTTTCAACTCATAAAGTTAAAAATCTAGCATCAGAAATGATTTCACATTTACAATGGATAATTGGAAATAGAAAAGTGCCTTTTAAAGAAATAAACATTCATCTAATGGAAAATAAATCGGATACGTGCTTTGGAAAAACAAAATTTCGTAGAGATAATTATGGACACATGATTCCGACGGATATTTATATTTATTTAGGAAATCATTTTTGCGTTACGCATTGTATAGGTACTCTTATACACGAAATTACACATGCATTATTAAAGTTTAACGTATTTCATCAACTGAACTGGTATATAACATGCGCATTCTTGATGTCTATTTTTTCACAAAAAGTAAAACTGAAAGAAAATATTGCTTTATGTCCTTTTGAAACTGGGGTTAATTTGATAAAAATAAGCGATTGCTCGGAAATATTAATCGGTTAAAACGATTATCAGCTTTGGCGTTTATCTATTCTAAACTTCATTAGACAGGTATTAAAAGTATATGATTCTGCAGTTCAGTAAATTAAACGTGAGGCCAAACCTTTTGTTACAGTACTTTTCCTAGTTCGAATCAAGTCAAGGGTAAAAATATCTTTTTTTTTTTTAGTTTTTATAAATAGCTCTGGCACAAAAAGGATGAATAACTTAACATTGATTTTATTGAAAGTAACAATTTAGACGCTTTAAATGTACATTATTTGTAGATTGTCTCCCTCTATTTTATAATAAACGAGGGAGAGGTTATTTTACAATATTGTTGGCCCTAATTAGAGCCGTTATTTTTTTTGTTTTTGTTTTTTTTTTTTTTTGGTCCTAAATAGGACCTTTTTTTTTTTTTTTGGCAAACGGGAGGTCAAGGAATTTATAAGACTGGATACGCTGTGATAATATCTACATCTGAAACTGATAATGATAAACGTATAAGGTAACTGTGATATTTTACAATTACCCTACACGTTTTTACTGGATTGTCTTCAGGATCAGTGCCAATTGGTTCCTGAAACGTTTTTTCTATTATTAGTATATGGTTATCATTTTTTTAAAAAAAACCGGTTTCAATTGTGTTATGGACCAATGACTCTACTGAATCGATTGTTCCATAAAAAACCGAAAACGGCTTTGAACTTAAAACAGTTTCTGCCTTTAAAAGATGTTTTCTTATATAATGAGGGTAGTGTAAAGCAGCCTTATATTTTTTCAGTTGGTCGCTTAAATTTTTAGGGATACCAAAACCTTCGCGTTTTGCCATTTTGTATATATATATTAACGCGTTTTATGAAAACGAATCTTAAATACATCGTTGTGAAAACATGTCAAAAAAACCTGGCATTACACAAAGTATCCAAAATCACGAATAACCGTTTGTTATGTAAATATTGACTCTGAAAATGGGATATATCTTGTCAGATACACGTGTTATTCAAACACTGCAACTAGCCTTAAGATATATTTCTGACAAAATGTCACTTGTCCGTAAAAATGTGTTACATATATTTACTACACTAAGTTCATATTTAGGCTTTCGTACTTTTGTTTACCATACGTTGTATTTGTTAATTTATGTCATACATACGTTTATATAACTAATATTTAATAAAGCATATCTAAGTAATTTACTTGCTATATCTGGTGTTTGTTATTACCCCTCTGTGTATAACTAACTCATACCCAACTTATCAAACTATCCGCAAAGGTGTGCGAGAACAGACGCGTTAGAGACTTTCTGATATCAGACAGACCTGTCATTTACATTGAAATATAGAAGGATTAGATTTGGTTTTGACCATTCTTATTTCCTGCTTCCATATTTAAATTTATCACTGTTTCTATCATAATATTCATTTTCTAATCTTTTCACTGGTGTATTTCTTCTTACTTCCCTATGTATATAAAATGTGAGCAAACCACGTCTTTTCGCTAACTTTAAAGGACATTTAACACTGTTTCTCTTCTAAAACAAATTTTATCACTGTTATGACGTGAAAGGATAACAAACAAAGAGAATGAAAATACAAAAATATCATTCATATAAGTAATTCATAATAGTATTTTGCTTCATTTGCATTTAAAAATGACTAAAATGCAAATTAGCCACTCTGTCTAAAATGTCCGAGTTATGTTCGGATAGCTGATAAGAGTCTCTGTCTTGCTTTAGAGTCAAAGATGTTAAAATTATTATAACTGGAATACAATTGTTTAGCTTAATTGTTTTGACTGATTGTTTAAAAATAAAGGTTTAAAATATTGCCTTTATCGCATTTCGCGTTACATACCGTTTATTTAAAATTATAAATGTACAAATAAGTACGGCGTTAATGTCACAAACACATGTCATTATTAGGGTCAAAATGTAAATTGTCACTATCAGATGTCACTGAAATATTCGGACTTAGAATGTAACATGTTGTTATATGTCAAAACGCAGTTTATAGTTTTGCGAATTTAACATTTGTCCTACACTGCACCTGACAGAACTGATTAATAGCTAAGTGTCGCATATATAGCTGCATGCAGCGTGCGCTATCCATACTCAGATCTGAAACCAGATGTTTCCTTGATGAAAGAAGACTTTAGTTTGACATGTACAATTCAGGCGGTTATACTTACCTTTTCTATTAATAACATATAAGGTCATTATAAAGTTTACCAATGTTGGTTTATATTTATTACATTGTGAGGCCATTCTTAACATAGAAAGGTGATGTCATTCTAAAACTAGAATTCAAAATGGCCATTCTCACGCATGCGTACTCCTGGCCCCAAAGAGACCCCAGTACTACTATTACATACGAATTCATTTACCATATACGTTGAAACAAACGTTCTTATAAATAAAACAAACAAACATTTTAGGATAATGAAGAAAGAAACTAATGTCGCACCTGAGGACAATCACAATAGTGTATACCTTATACAAGGTCCTTGAAAATGAATGAAGAATTAAGTTTCACTTGGAATCAGCCCCAGTAGTATATAAACATAATGCGAACTTCTATTCCAGGGAATTTATACGAGCAAAGCAGGCCCGTAGCTACGTTGAGGCAAGTGAGGCAGTTGCCTCGGTTAAAATATGGCATGGAATGAAAAAAGTAATTAAGTATATGTATTTCAATTAAGAATACAAATGGTACCAATTCAAGTTCAAGTTCAAAAACATACGGAAATGATATATTACACCTATTCAGAATGACTTTATAGTAACAGCCGTAATATAGATCTACAGCCTATTATAGACTTAGAATTATGGATCCACATACTCATAAGTGTGTCGCATTATGTTACTTTTGTAAACAAAAATAAATGATCGACATTCAAACAAATCGAGCTCGGATCGGACGTTTTTGCCCAAGAATGAAGGCCGTGTTTGACCTGGATACCCTGCATACAGTAGGTGTCGTTGGATTGATTGGTATGCTGCTATTTATTGCTGGGATAGAGGTGAATCCAGGGCCAGTCCAAGTGGTAAGTATCACGTTGAATAATCCCGCTCTCTGAACTTTAGCCTCACTAGCCTGCTGCATCCAAGCAGCCTATCGACGAGATTCTATTCTGCACTGATACCGTATTAAATATATCTGAGACTCAGCAATTCTATGATTGTTCAACCGTTCTCACTCATTATCGAATTTAGGCGCAATTTTATGAACACATTTCATTGACAAGAACTTACTTTCTTTTTTTCACAATTCTGCTAAACGCAAAACTATTCTGAGTAGACATATGTCTGTCAAATCCACAGTGTCTGATCTTTTAGCGGACACACCAGAGTGTGAAGATGAAAACGAAACTGTCATTTTTCAGTGTGCTTCTAAAAGAAAATCTCTTCCCACACTTTCAGATACTAATGGTTATCGAAAATTTGACTCCATAAGCACACTTTTAGTACATTATGAGCACATCTACAATGCTCTAAAGCGATATTATGGACCGATCGTCAGGTCATACCCTGATGCTTCAATTTTTTTAAAATCGATGGAGAATTTTGAGTTCATTTTGCCGCAATTTTTTGACGCAGTCCCTTTTGGCATTTGAAAGACCTTATCGGTGAATTACAAGCAAAGAATTGTGACCTGTTAAGAGCTCATACCGAAGCACTAATGTTACAGATACCCCTAGCAGCTATGCCAACGAATCTGTTTCCCTTTTGAAAAAGTTTATGAACGGTCCAGTGAAAATTGCTAAAACATAGAGCATAACACCTGGAAAAACCAAGAATTGTCGGAAGGCAGAGGCATCGGGCAAATGCAGGTGATAACACTTCTACCCCGCCACTTCAGGATTAACTATTTCTACCCGTTTTTAGATCACGTGATACTGCACCTTTCTTCTCGATTTCCAGAGCAATTTGGGGGATGTTTTACAGGGAACTTATCTACACCCGGAAATCATGAAAAATTAACTGATTCCCCAATTGACAAAATAAAACAAACATTGAAAATGATCTTCCGATGACCAGTCAGTTTGAAACGGGAATAATAAGGGGGAAAAAGGGTATAAGAAAACATTATGAAACCGATGTCTCTTCAAGATGGATTTGACAGATGCGACCAAAGCATTTCCCTAACATTGTACCATATTCCAGTTAATTTTAAGTTTACCTGTTGGCTCATGTCGTGTGAACGTAGCTTTAGTGCTCTCCGTAGGCTAAAAACAGGGACCAGTTCGTCGATGAAAAGTATTCGTTTGAAGGGGTTAGCACTAATGTACATCAACAAAGACATTGACCTGGACGAAAAGAAATATTAAGATTTTGGGAACTCATCGGGAACAGAAGAATTTCTTTGGGCTCTTGCATCCTGAATAATGCGAAAAATTTAGTAGACAGTTGAACTGTAGTTCAATAAAGCTAGTTTTACATTGTTACATGTCCCAAATACCTTATTTCCGAATTATTTTCTGTCATTTTATCATAAAAAACAAAAATGATAAAAATCAGTACAAAACTACATTAAAAACACCAAATTTTAAAGTAGTAAAACATGGTCACTGACCCTCCAAAAGGGCACCATAGACAACCTAGAGAAAAAAAATTCCAGGGGGAGGGGGGGGGCTGCCCCCGGACCCCCTAGACTGCCTCGGTTAAAATTTGCCTCTGGCTACGGGCCTGCAAAGTCCCACTATAGTACATCAACCAATTAGGGGAAAGCGTCAAGCAATCGAGGGTGCATTTTCCGCAACAAATCCACTAACCCCAGTGAAGTCAAGTGTCAGTATTTAGGTCAAAGAGAACTAAAAAGAATTTTCCCTAGCGATTCATTGTACCTGAAACTCTTTGAAGTTGGTTACCCACAGCATTTGTATTCAAAATTATGTTATTTAACTGATTGTGACCAAAGACATTACACATTATCTCTCCAAAAAGTTAACTGGATAACAATGATGTGCTAGCCTGCGTAAAGGGACATAATAAAATTCACAACAGTTAACTTCAAAATTCAGATACATGATACAGAAAAAAAAATCACCGGGGAATAGTATACCAGACCATTTACTAGTATGGCAGTGCCTAGCATAGATCTTACAAAATAAAATTTTGCATTACTGCCTTATATACACGTCCGAATATAATATATCGATTTGACCCTTTACAAGTCTTGAAAAGCGGCGGCCTTATTACTCGCTCCGTACCTTGAGCTGGGTTATTTTATTATTTCTTTTTTTTTTCAGATCAGTGTCCGTTCGCTTATACCGTGCTAGGTGGCATGAGAGGGGAACATATTCTGCTATTGTTTTGATGCTTCTAAAGTAAACAAATTCTCATTTCGCAATACTGTTATGATTACAATTTGAATTTGGGATAAAGGTTTTAAGTGAAAACCTTAGAGGATAATTAACTTTTTTATTGTTTCTTTTTTTTTTATTTTTTCATGTTGTTGTGTTATTTTGGGCAGCACTGGATCTAACTTCTAAATATCAACACAATTATAGGCCATAATATGAGCCGTGCCGTGAGAAAACCAACATAATGGCTTTGCGACCAGCATGGATCCCGACCAGCCTGCGCATCCGCGCAATCTGGTTAGGATCCATGCTGTTTCGCTTTCAGAGCCTAATAGAATTAGGGAAACTGATAGCGAACAGCAGGGTCCTGACCAGACTGCGCGGATGCGCAGGCTGGGCCCGGATCCATGCTGGCGCAAACCCACTGTGTTGGTTTTTCTCATGGCAC
>NW_026460411.1:0-6889 GCF_021730395.1 Mercenaria mercenaria | reverse complement strand
TGACTCTAGAGGCCATATTTTTCATGGGATCTGTATGAAAGTTGGTCTGATGTTTTATCTTGATAATATATAGGTCAAGTTTGAAACTAGGTCAACTGCGATCAAAAACTAGGTCAGTAGGTCTTGAAATATAAAAACCTTGTGACCTCTCTAGAGGCCATACCCTTGAATGGATCTTCATGAAAATTGGTCAGAATGTTCACCTTGATGATATCTAGGTCAAGTTTGAAACTGGGTCACATGCCCTAAAAAACTAGGTCAGTAGGTCAAATAATAAAAAAACCTTGTGACCTCTCTAGAGGCCATACTTTTCATGGGATCTGTATGAACGTTGGTCTGAATGTTCATCTTGATGATATCTAAGTCAAGTTTGAAACTGGGTCAACTGCGGTCAAAAACTAGGTCAGTAGGTCTAAAATTATTAAAAATCTTTTGACCTCTCTAGAGGCCATATTTTTCAATGGATCTTCATGAAAATTGATCTGAATGTTCACCTTGATGATATCTAGGTCAGTTTCGAAACTGGGTCACGTGCGGTCAAAAACTAGGCCAGTAGGTATAAAAGTAGAAAAACCTTGTGACCTCTCTAGAGGCCATGTTTTTAATGAGATCTTCATGAAAATTAGTGAGAATGTTCACCTTGATGATATCTAGGTAAAGTTCAATACAGGGTCACGTACCTTCGAAAACTAGGTCAATAGGTTAAATAATAGAAAAACCTTGTGACCTCTCTAGAGACCATATTTTTCAACGAATCTTCATGAAAATTGGTCAGAATTATTATCTTGATAATATCTAGGTCAAATTCAAAACTGGGTCACATGAGCTCAAAAACTAGGTCACTATGTCAAATAATAGAAAAAACAACGTCATACTCAAAACTGGGTCATGTAGGAAGAGGTGAGCGATTCAGGACCATCATGGTCCTCTTGTTATTATATACCTATATAAATTGTGTAAGAAATCGGCTTGTATTTCATAATTAAATATGAACAGACAGACAAAAATTCCGTATTGTACCTTTTACATTCCGTATTGTACCTTCCGTATTGTATGCTGCCAGACTATTTTCATAAATATGCATGACCCGACACATTTCTATAAAAACTTCACTAAGTTCCATTTAATATCGATAAACATTGAAGATTTTGTTCAAGAACAAAACAAGAATCAAAATGGTAAAGGTATATAATAAAAGGGTCATTATAACAGTAGCTAGATCTGGGACCGTTTGTATTCGGCTCTCGTGGATTTTGCAAGGTCCCATCACACTCGGCGCTTGCGTGCCTCGTGAGATCCGATCTGGCAAAATCCACCCGAGCCAAATACTGCATCCCAGATTAATCTACTGTTATAATAACCCTATTTGATTAAAAACAAAATGGCTGTCGTATCGCTAGCGTAATTGAATCAAGTCAGATTACAAGCTCCAGCTATAGATATCGATTCTGAGATAAAAAATTTAGTGTTATCTTGCAGTTCTCATTTTACTTATCTAACTTAGGTTTGTGAAGTTAGCCATAAATAAATAGAAGAACCGTAACTCTGTAAGGCACAGCCGTGATGGATTACCAGGTCAAATGTTATTATTTGCCGGCTTCGGATTGGTTGAAGCATTCGTAGCATTCAATGAGACTTCAGCTGATTGGTTAAAAATGTGTTGCTTTGAATCATGAAAATATCCTTAAAATCTGGAAATGAAATGTTTTCTGTGTATTTTGAAGTATTTTATAGCTGCCTGGCTATATATTTAACTGTGAAATTAGCAATTTAGTGCTTGTTGGAATTCGCCACTAAATTCCATGCACAGTTCAGGGTGGTTGTCTTTGAATGGAAATAGAAAGAAATGGATAGGGCATGCCCATGTGAAAATGTTATTTTTTGGTGTCTGGAAGTCTATTTGACAGAGTAAATGGCACCTCATGTGTCAACAAAAGTTTTGAAGGGGTCATACAGAGTCATTTCTTACAATGTAAACCTATGGAAAAATTAATAGCAGTGTCTGACCACCAGGTTGAAATCTTGTTTGAGTTAAATCATCAAAAAGGAAAGGAATTAACATATTTGTAAGAAGCAGTTTATTGTAGGATCATTTAAACCAGTTCATAACCTGTATAAATGAGCTTCTGTGTTCTGTGATTCTATCAAAATACAGTTCATTTTGCATTTTATGGCTGGTGTTAATCAACTATAATCAAAGCATGATAACCAGAGAAGATTGCAGGATTCCAGTCTGACCTGTAAGTAGGTACATTAATATAAAAATTATAAATGTCAGTTATAGGGAGGATGTAAAAGGTAGTCAGCAAGATAAAATCATTACACTGCTTGTTGGTGATGGGATACGGGATATACGCTGTCTCGAAAATCTGTATCAGGCGAGAGCTGAGCTACGCTCTCGTCTGATATGGATTTTCTCAACAGCGTATATCACGTATCCTGTAACTAACAATAACCATGATATACTTCATAAATTGGTGTGATAAGCTCCCTATACTTCTAAATGTCTAAACATGTCAGTGGTAGCACCTCCAAAATGTCTGTTTTTGCAATAAAGTTCTCATACAGATTAAAATTACAAATGATTTAAATGCTGCTACATGTACTTCTTAGAGGCTGGAATTTTTGGATATCATTTTTTGGGCATAAATTAATTGATTTATTGATTAATTAATTGAATAAGTAATTTATTGGTTACTTTTTTATTGGGATTTTATTCCTTCGATTGAGCCAACCATGAAATTTACAAAAATGAATGCAGAACGACAATAATTTCACATTCTTTTGTTTTTAGGTATGATCGATGCAATAATTCAGGTTTTCATTTGCCTTTTTAGCAGTGTTCGTTATAAATAGATAAGACAAATAGTCAGCATTGCTCATAGCTGTGAAATTAGCAGAATCAGGCTCCTTTATTCTAAAGATTTTCTTTGTTTGTATAACGTATCCTTGACATTGTTTTATATTTGTATTTTGCTTGAATGATCTTGAAAGACCAGGGCTTTGCTCAAGGAACGGTCATTATGATAAAAAAATGTTGAAGATACAAAAAGCCTTTTTGCCAATGAAGAGAATATATATATACAAATGCATGACAGACATTTTCGCTGTTGTGAGAATTAATACACTTGTATAACATACAATTCACCATTTACATTATTCCAGTTCAGTCATTGTCTTTAAGACCGCCTGCTTAGCTTTGTAGGTAGTGTTGGTCTACAGATCGCAGGGTCGTGAGTTCGATCCTCGGGCGGGGCGAATGTTCTCCGTGACCATTTGATAAACGACATTGTGTCTGAAATCATTAGTCCTCCACCTCTGATTCATGTGGGAAGTTGGCATTTACTTGCGGAGAACAGGTTTGTACTGGTACAGAATCCAGGAACACTAGGTAGGTTAACTGCCCGCCGTTACATAACTGAAATACTGTTGAAAAATGGTGTTAAACCCAAAACAAACAAACAAAGATTATCTTTCAAATGGGCCTTTACTATAATTTATATGTTCCAACTTGGATTAATTTTTGTTTGTTCTCTCTTATTTTTATTTTACTTTTGTAATCGCACAGCGTCCGTCGTCCGTGCGTGCGTAAACTTTTGCTCAAAAACTAGGTCAGTAGGTCTAAAAATAGAATATCATTGTGACCTCTCTAGAGGCCATATTTTTCAATGGATTTTCATGAAAATTAATGAGAATGTTCACCTTGATGATATCTAGATCAGGTTTGAAACTGGGTCACGTGCGGTCCAAAACTAGGTCAGTAGATCTAAAAATAGAAAACCCTTGTGACCTCTCTAGAGGCCATATTTTTCATGGGATATGTATGCAATTTGGTCAGTATGTTCATCTCGGTGATATCTAGGTCAAGTTCGAAACTGGATAAGGTGCGGTCAAAAACTGTGTCAGTAGGTCTAAAAATAGAAATACCTTGTGACATCCCTAGAGGCCATATTTTTGAATGGATCTTCATGAAGTTAGTCAGAAGGTTCACCTTGATGAAATCTAGGTCAAGTTTGAAAGTAGATTACATGTGGTTTAAAACTGGGTCAATAGGTTTAAAAATAGACAATCCTTGTGACCTCCCTAGAGGCCATACTTTTCATGAGATCTTCATGAAAATTGGTGAGAATGTTCACCTTGATGATAGCTAGTTTAAGTTCGAAACTGGGTCATGTGCCTTCAAAAGCAAGGTCATTAGGTCAGATAATAGAAAAACCTTTTAACCTCTATGGAGGCCATATTTTTCAATGGATCTTCCTGAAAATTGGTCAGAATTTTTATCTTGATGATGTCTAGGTCAAGCTCAAAATTGGGTCACATGAGCTCAAAAACTAGGTCACTATGTCAAATAATAATAAAAATACGTTATACTCAGTTCAAAACTGGGTCATGTGGGGACAGGTGAGCGATTCAGGACAACTATGGTCCTCTTGTTTCAAATTACAGATGCAGGAACGTTTAGTTGAATTTGCCATATTTGAATGTTCCAATAAAGCTTTCTGTTCCGTACTGTTTTCTGTGTTGCCTGAAAACCCTCGTGCAATTTTATGCAAATTGTGTTTTCCGCTGAGTCCGGATATCTCAATGATGTTATGTTGCTTTGGTTTACTTAGCCTTTGATCTTAAAGACCTTTGGACTGGAACAACTTTATGTTAATTCCTTTTTAAGTCCCCGCCATGAGTGGTGGTGGGGGTATAAGAATGGTCTCCATCCGTTCGTCCTTTTGTTCCTCCTTCCGTCTGTCTGTAACACTTTCGTGTCGGCTCTAGATGTCTTAAACCCCTTGAAGGATTTTTATGAAACTTCAAATGATCATCTCATCAAGGTGATGTGCAGAACTTATGAGTCAGCCATGCCGACTCAAGGTCAAGGTCACAAAGTTTGAGCCTTTCATTATGTGCCCGCTCTGTATCTCCTTAACCCCTTGGAGGATTTTCATGAAACTTTGGTCAAATGATCAGCTCATCAAGAGCCATGTTGCCTCAAGGTCAAGGTCACAACTTAGGGTCAAAGGCTTGAGCCTTCCATGTTGTGTTTGCTCTGTATCTCCTAATCCTCTTGAAGGATTCATATATAACAAGACAATGTGCAGAACTCTTGTGTCAGCCATGCCAGCTCAGGGTCAAGGTCACAAAGGTTTGGGCTTTCCATTTTGTGTCAACTCTGTATCTCCTAAACCCCTTGAATCATAACACTTTGGTGAAATGATCACCTCATCAATATCATGTGCGTGCAGAACGCATGAGGCAGTCATGTCATTGCATACAAATTATTTCAAGGCCAAACGGTTGAAAACAACATCTCAAAAACGTAAATATGATCAAATGTCATATTGACTTATGTGTAGGACCGTAAAACACGATATGATCTCTATAAGCGAATTCAATTAGCTTAATTAAGATTCAGCGGTGACGTCATAAATGTATGACATAAAGTATGACGTCATAATGATGTGACGTCATATAAAGTCAAGCTCGTAACTTGTAACACAGGGTCAACTCGCTTTTTTGACGATTCTCTTCATAATTAGTTTGCGAGCTGTTAGATTACTAAATTATAAATACTTCTCAAAATTCTGATAAAAAGAAACAAATATCTATACGTTACATTGGCTATGCAACTTTTTCTAACCATAGGGGGTAAATTGTAATAGCATATGACCCGAATGACGTATTACGCTGAAAATGTAGTACTGTAAAATGCGAATTATTTGCGTTGTTAGAATCGAAATAATAAATATGTTCCAATAATTTTATCAATTAATAAAACATGGGCAGTCATTACGCATCCAAACTCCTGCCCATATTTTATTAACTGATAAAATATAGGAGCAGATTTATTATTTCTTAATTAAACTTCATTTGACATCTATACATCTAGACTAAGTTAGCCGGGCATTCTCTGTCTCTTTCCCGGAGAATTCCTCTCGCTCCATCCCTCCAGTCAGATTTCAATGTGACTACTGTTTGAGGATGAGTTTGGTGAGTGCCTCTGAGTTTAAAACGTTTTTGAACGTATCAAGATTCTGTTGGAAACCCAGAACACAACCAATATTAAAACATTTAGTAGCAGATTCGGTTTGACTAAGAGGCAATGAAATATACAACACACTTCTTGTCCGACCCTAGTACCAACACAAATTGATTGGAACTTGATCGCATTTCGGTATTTCTTGTGTTTCCATGAACTATTTTCAGATGGATAAAGCGCCAAATTTTTCTCCAAGAACAAGCTCAAGTCATAATATCTACCGTCCTTTTGATTAATGTTGACGCCTCTTACATGTGTTGTGGATATGGGGAGTGGGGGGGGGGGGGGGTACCAGACAGTGTAGGTTGACTGTGTACTGCTTACTGGTTTGCATTTCTACCTTACTGGTAGAGCAAGAAATTGAAGGTTACACTTAAGATCATAAAGTCGGACGACGTATGACATGTTAGTTTATACTAATTTGTTTTAGCTCGATTGTGATGAAAGCTTTAAGCTTATTGTAACCACTCGCGTGAATCCGCTTCCTGGAAAAAACCCGTACTGGTGTCATATAGAAGTCATGGACATGACCCCAGTGGGGCTCGAACCCACGACCCCTGATTGAGCGGCCAGCACCTTATCCACTAGACCACCGCTCCCCTTGTGACATGTTGGTGATAAAAACAGGATAAATACTCGTTTGGTGCCTCCTCCTGAAAGTCTGCGAGTGTTGCTAAAATGTTGCAGACAACTGGAAATGAAAATGAACCTGCGGGCAGTAAGGATGTCTATGACAACATTAACGCGTTTGGCATCGACTCCTAGAAGTCTGCGAATGTTCCTGAAAATGTTGCAGACCAGTGTAAATGAGTATGAACCTGTTAACTTTGTGACATGTCTATTGGTAGGTCTGCGAGT
>NW_026460410.1:0-22181 GCF_021730395.1 Mercenaria mercenaria | reverse complement strand
TTATGCACTATGAGTTGGGGATATTCATTTAGATGGTAGTCGGGGAGAAGTAACTATTAACCTAAGGCGGTCAAAAACTGATCAGCACGGCAAGGGAGCGTCAATAAAAATCTGTAGCACTGGTCGGGCACTTTGTCATATTCGTTTCCTGGGGTTTATCTTGCTGCAAGACCACCGGGAGACGGACCTCTTTACATACACTTCAATAGACTACCCCTTTCCAGGTATCAATTTACTGGGGTGCTCAAGAAAGTAGTTTCAAGTATGGGCATCCCGATTTAAAGCACATTCATTTCGAATTGGGGCTGCAACAGCAGCTTCTCAGCAGGGCCGCTCAGTTGATACAAATAAACGCTCAGGGCGATGGTCTTAAGACGCATGTCAGTCTTACATTCGGACTTCAGTCATAGTGATTCCAAAAGTTTTAGTTTAACTTGCATGCAAATATCATATTTGGCTTGTATATCTGTCAAGGCATGCTTGCAACTGATCTATTCCTAAATATTGTCACAATTCAGGTTAAGCTGGCAGTTTCATGTTACATGCAATATGATGTTCCTAACGTTCCCGAAGATATTTTTAGGAAAAAACATTTGGACAGACTCGATTATCAAGAGAGCCTTTTTAGCGGCAAGGAAGCGTCCCGAAGGTTTGACTCTGGGGTTGGATCCTAGTGAAATTTGGTGGCAGGGATACAGCGGCTTAACATTGAAGGAAACACAACGTAAGCTTAAATTTCTGGAAAGCG
The DNA here is from genome assembly GCF_021730395.1 of Mercenaria mercenaria. Lineage (NCBI taxonomy): Eukaryota > Metazoa > Mollusca > Bivalvia > Venerida > Veneridae > Mercenaria > Mercenaria mercenaria. The sequence goes on along the minus strand of NW_026460410.1, from coordinate 21,433 downwards.
TTGGGCCGAACCCTAATTTTATTTTGCTGCATGTCGGCTGCAACGATTTGGGTCGGTTTACATTGTGGGACCTTAGGCATGCTATAGAGGATTTATTTCAGTAAATTTCTGTTACGTTCCCACCTGTTAAGATAATATGGTCTAAATTGTTACCGCGCTCTTAATGGAGGTATTCCATTAACATAAAAGCTATGGATAATGCCCGTAAGCGACTAAATGCTCACGGGGCATCTTGTGCTTTGCAGCATGGTGATCACTATTTAGTCAACAAAGATTTACATAAATTTAGTCCCCTGCTTTTTGCCGACGATGGAGTCCACTTATCAGAATTAGGCACGGACATTTTCTTAACAAATATGGCCGCGGGAATAGAGGCCTTTTTGTCTGGTGTTACTGTACACCGCTAAGAAAATAACCACAGGAAAAAAAAGTTTTATTACTTTGCTTGCATGGCCATTGTTATAAAACCACCTAACTATTAACCATATTATCCGTATATGATTACATATATCAAAATAATGTATTAAAATTAACATTACGCTTCATATGTGTGTGGCAAATGCTGCTGCTTTCTACTTTCTAAAGAAAATACAAATAAAAAAATAGTAAATGAGTAAGCCCTACCATTTGCTTGTGTAATTTAGGCTGCTTCTCTACAGAACGTTTGGTTATATATTTCTGCTGCATGTTTACAGATCATTTGTCTGTTAATAACTGCTGCCAGACTATTTGTCTGTGTAAATTACTGCTGCTAGACTATTTGTCTGTGTATATTTCTGCTGCCAGACCATTTGTCTGTGTATATTTCTGCTGCCAGTTTACAGATCATTTGTCTGTATGTATTTATGCTGCCAGACCATTTGTCTGTGTGTATTTTTGCTGCCAGTTTACAGATCATTTGTCTGTAAATACTGTGTGCTAGTTGATCATGGCTCCATTGTTAGTCTGCGCTGCTGCAATGGGTAGGTTTGGCAGTGGCTGCCAGCATGTCAATTCGTGTGTCTGAAGAAGTTGGTGTTGGGTCCGGTTAAGTATTCTGAGGCATGGGAATTGCCATGTTGACTGCCATATGGCAAACAGCGTAAGACCATATCAATAATGTCACACGATGTAATTTGTCAAATAGACATTTGGGTTGCTAGTAGTCGCCACACCCGTTGCTAGCAACCATACTCAAATATGTACTTCTTTATATGTGTAAAGTGACAGTCAGGGTCAAGCCATCTAGCTGGCGACCCACGCTTAATAATGGAGCTGTGTCAATTTAAAAATCCAAACCTTTAAATAAATGATCAAATATAATTAATAAGAATAATAATAAATGTTCTGTAACCACGAATATATGTTGGATTATTGGTTTGAAAAATACAAGTACGTGTGTACTTATGTCGTCATGGTTAATGGGTCAAGGTCACTGTCCGTAAGTGTTGCATATTGTATGTAAATATAACAACACTTCCTGGTTGGTCGTACTGTTTCTGTTTCCCTGTCTGTCTGCCTCTCCAATAACAGCTTTTACAACATAAAAGGGATATCAAGCAAGTTTTCCAGATAAAACAAGTGTATTGATATCTATATTTTTTACAAAAGTTTTAACATATTCTCCCAATTTCCTTTGACTCAATAAATCCCCACATTTCAGAACAGATTCAAATAATGAATCAAACAAGGAACGTTTAAGTTTAGGCTTTGACTGATACATATGTGTATTTATTACAATTAACAAGCAGCTAATTTAAAAAAAGCCTTAATTTTCCTGGTTAAGTATAGTGGAAAATAATACCCAAATAATTACAATCATTCAAAATTTCAGATTTACGATGGTATGTTTAGGACATACACTTATTTTTTTAGATTAAATTATCTCCAGCACTCAAAATGATTTGTCGTACGCTGGAGATAAAATGTGGTGCGATCAAATCGCTTGCTCAAAACAAGATCTAATTCACTGGAGTGTTAGTAAAAAGGTTCCATAAAGAATAATTTGATGCATTTTTACTGTCTAGATATAGCGAAAATAAGCGACGATCAGGGCGACCATGCCTTTTAAAATATCAACACGCCATTAACAGGTTTGGTAGAGGGACTCGCAAATACAAAATGTGTGTAACTATTTTAACATCGAACCAGCAATTTCAAACAAAGTTATGCGGCAGAATGTCTCTTGAATTCCTTTGTACCAAATTGTCGTCTCAACCATGGACGTGCTTATTTTTTCTGCATGTATATAGTAGACACTTAAAAATCTTCTTCTGTAAGTAAGAATAAATTAATAAACGCAATTGTTAGTTAGAAGAAATTTGTGAATGCCATGTTGATATATTTGTAAGCAATATCGCCTGAACACTGCTTATTTTCTCTATATTTCTTGGCAAAACAATATGTAACGGGAACATTTGATTAAGACTGTTAACACATTTTGATTTGTACAAAATCATGTCCGTTAGCGGAATTCGTTTCATAGCTACTATAAACTTAGGAGCTCAGGTGATCGATCTAGGACCATCATAATCTTCTGAGAAAATGTGACTGTGAAGACAGTTATAACCTTTGAGAAAATATGACTTTGAAGACAAAGTACCAATTGTTTGATACCTATTTGACGAGCTGCACGTTCCGGTGACTGAAATGGTCAAGCATATTTTCCTGTTGATTACCATGGTTATCTATCTAGGGGTAGGTTAAACATGTACAATGGTGTTTTATTTCCGACCTGGTGCTAGTGGATATACTACCTAGTTTATACTTGCTCTATTATAGATCAAGACAGTTAGTTCATCCACTGTGTACTCGTATACAAAGTGGACGCTGTGCTAGAAACACCAGTTCAAGAAACGAGAGAACATACTTATATTCACACGGTATCAGAAATGAGATAGAAGGTGAGTACTGCTTTATTTGTATATACTTTTCCTTTGAACATTTAAGACAGAAATATGTTGAACACTGATATAAAAAGTCATCTATGCCTAACATTTATATGAGTGACTGAATACTACTAATAAACAATATTTGTGTAAGATAGCATTGTTGATTAAAGAAACATTTACTGTAAGAAATTTTATTCAAAATTTATAATACTTCAAGTTTTTTTCGTCATCCACAAGATATTTTCGTTTAATTAATATATGTTTATGTTTAGCTCATCATGTGTCACATTTCAGTAGTATATCATCGTGACTACGTTGTTATTCACATAATTTTGTATTTATATGACATTTCGGAAGTAGATATTTGTTTTTGTCTGTTCAAAGTCAATGCAAAATTATCGGTAATGTCATGTTTGTAATAATAGGAAATAAAAAAATCGCTTAAAAACCTTCAGTACATGCTTTTGGTTGTGTTGTTGATACATTGTATCTGGGCCCCGGTAATGGATATTTAAAACATGTTTGCCATTTCCAAGAACAACCGAATGGTAATAAAAATGTACCGGAATCGTAAAGTCATCACATATGAAAACAATACATTTAGTCGTCGTGTCGCGTTTTTTATGCTAGAATAGCAACAATACACGTTGTTTTATGTATTCTAGCATAGAACTGCTGTTCTTGTCACTTTTCGGGTTGTTTAACAAGAGAGAAAACGTGTGTTAACAGAGAGATTCTCGCGCTCATGTGCTGTTATAACACCTTTTTATATAAACACGTTCCGTGGCAAAGCGTAAACGTATTACGGCCCCAAAACGGATAATTCAAATGGAAATGACGTCAACGTGAAAAAACAACTCTGATATTCCCGCGTATTTCATGGAAATTTAATGACGTTGTGGGAGAATGTATTCATTTATTAGTTTTATTTTCGCGTTTAATGTTAGAATAACGTTAGCGCACGTTCCTTTCGTGTTATAACATCTTCAGAATCAGTCGGGATACGTTGGTACCCTCGCCCTACAGACTCGGACACCAACAATCCCTCGGGGTTCTGCAGACGTTATAACACGAAAAGCATGCGTTATCCCTACATTAACGTCTGAAGAAGCCCTTGGGATATGTTTGCGAACTCGACCTTCGGTCTTGGTCACAAATATTCCCGCGGGCTTCTGCAGACTTTGACAAAAAAAAAACGTGTATTATCGTACGTTTGTTGTTTGTTTAAACTAAATTAAGAAAAAATGTATCGTTGCCACGATAAATCATAATCTTGTTATAAAACGACGCTTAATTTATGAGTAAGTAATTTTTCACGATCCTCGCAATTGCTTACGTTTCAGTTTTTATTTTTACATCACTTAAAAAAGAAAAACGAATTTAAAAAGGGCATATAATTATCAAAGGTGGACCTTTACAAGTAAGCGGCTGTACAAATATATAAATTTTGAATATGAATTCACAAACAAAAAATTGGTATCTTATACCAAACAGAACATGGGTATTCAAGGTACATGCATATATAAAAGTAGACTTTTTTCTAAACTCTGCAATCTCTCTACAAAAGAAACAATTCTCTGACTATTACTGATCAATCAATCAAGTGTATATATGTGCTATAAAGAATAAGAATGGTGATCAAGGAAGTATTAAAGCTAAAAAAGGGATGTAATAAAATATTTTACATGGACATAATATTTAGTATTTCTTATACCGGAGGCTGGGCATTCAATGTCTTATAAATGATAAAAAAATCTTATCAAACAAATTCAGTGAACTTATATCCTCCGCCGAACAAAATGTATTGTGAATGAGGGGACTATATTATGGAGAGACATTTAATTTCAAAATATATACATGTTATGTACAAATGACCATGAAATGATTTGTTGGTTCATATTTTTACAAAATGAATGGAAAAAGCTCTGCCGTATAGTGATCTATATTTGTGTTAAGTTTCATGAAGATCCTTCAAAAGATTACTTTGATTTGTGGGAGTTAGGAAGCTTAGAACACCTCTGCAGTTGCTATAGAGATTTTGATGAAAGATGCGAGTGAACCACCACCCTATTGTGATCTATATTTGTGTTAAATATCATGAATATCCATCATTGGATTACTTTGTTATGTCGAAATTTATTAATTGAAAAAACTAAAGGGCAATGACTCTGGTTAATGCACCACCGCCATATAGTGATCAACGTTTTTGCAATGTTTCATGAAGATCCATCGACATGTTACTTAGGTACGGTGGAAATTCCCTATCTTTTACAAAATCAAGGATATAATCTCTGCTTTTACTTGGTCATGAGGAATAATACTATATGTGAGCAAAGGTCATGTGCCAATCAGTCATTATGTGAGGTTTGGTGATTCTAATTAAAACACTTTTTGAATTATAAGCAATTTCATTTTTTTAACGAATCAAGGGGAAGTACTCTGCTTTTACTTGATCAAGGGGGATAATACTGCATGTTAGCAAAGCTTATGTGCCAGTTATTACGTGAGTTCTAGCTGAAACACAGTTTAATTATAAGCATTTCATTTTTAACCAAACCAAGGAGAAAACCTCTCCTTTTACTGGCTCAATGGGATGATAAATTATTTGAGAAAAGGTCATGTACTAATCAATAAGTATGTGAGGTTTCGTGGTTCTAGCTGTAACACGTTTGGAATTATATGCATTTTCATTTTTTTTAAATCAAGGAGAAAAACTGCTTCCACTGGGTTAAGGGGAAAATACTACATGTGCGCAAAGTTTATGTGCTTATTAATAACTTTGTGATGTTTGGTAATTCAAGCTTTAATAACTTTTGAATCATTAGCATTTTCAATTTCGGACGTACGAACAGCCAGACGGATAACGCCAAAACAATATCCTTCCGCCTTCGGCGGGTTATAATAATGATGCGTATACAAAATCACAAAGAGCCCATAGTGGTGGATAAGCTGTAAGCTGTTGAGCATGAAGGTCTGAGGTCCCATTCCTGATTTGTTCATTCAGAAAATGCTTGCTCTTTTGTAAGTGTTCTTTAGAAGACAGACTGAAATGAAACAATTACATGAAACGTGTATGTTTTTCATCTCATCGTCTTTGTATATCGAAACTGGTAAGCGGAAACAGTCTGTAAGTACACCTATAACTGAACGTAAAGTAATGTTTGTAACTTGATAGGGAATGAGTATCATTTTGTAATACAATATAATATATTTCTTGTGGAATATGTTCGCCCGTTTGTACTACTAGGTGTTTTGCCGTAACTGGTATGGTGTATTGTGGTGGTGATAGGTTCGTTTAAATTCTCTCTACCTATAAAACTTGTGCGGACTTGCATCTTCGCGGCATGAATTGCTCAGAACTCAATTATGTCCCTTAATGTATCTCTATAAATTTATTGTATCCTCATGATCCAGGTATGTTTTCAGTTAAGAATACTAAAATGTCCGCTGAATGTTAAGACGTGATAACAGAGGTTTCAGTATATGTGCAAATGTTGAACTAGTACCAATGCACAGGATAATTCGGGCATGTAAATAAAGCAGCATCTAAACTAATCTTATTTGGTTAGCGGAATTGTTTGTACTGCTAGGCGCGTTGCAGTAACTCGTCTGGTGTATTGTGGTGGTGATATATATTTGATATACCGGTTACTATATAATTAGAATAAACAGCTCGGTGAAAACAAGATGTAAGAAACCGCTTTTATTTTAGAAATGCATTCATGATACAATTGTTTATCATTTATAGTTGTCACTATTTTCACTATATTGTATTTAATTTTATAACATTATTTGAGTCAGTTTATTTACAAAAATGTTGGCACAAATTGTTTTCCCGATATCGGCGAAGGCTTCCACAGGTTATTTATAGAAAAACCGATATAGATACCTTAAGATAGCTTTCATCCTTGCGAAAGTTTGAAACATAAAAGAACTGTATTACTTTAAATCTCCTCAATATTTAGATTGCAACATACATAAATTATATGAGTATAGATCTTCACCAGTAAAAATTGATATGCAAAATAGGCGTAGGAAGATATAAATAATGTGCATACCATTGGCAAATTTAAATACAAGGACAACCAGATATTTTATGGATATCAAGATATATGATAAGAGTAACAACTGCTTACTTTTTTTGGCCAATACCTTGCACGTTACCTGAAGGGCATTTCTGAAAAATGGCAAACGTTCAGACAATTAAATTTTTAAACAATTATATCTGTTTTTTTTTATATAATAACAAATCACAAAACGCACAATAACAAAACTGTTTTGTTAAAGCTAGAAAGAAAATTTAGCTTTCTGAAGATTTATTTTGAGAAAAGCATGTTTCTACACACACCTTTGTTGCAATTTGATATAAAAAAAAATACTTGCACATACGTTTGGTTACTAAATGCGAAAAGTTTCATGATTTACCATAAAATGTGAGCATGTTATTAATTATTTATAAATTTGTATTTTGCAGCTTTTTGAAAATGGGTCGAGCTATAATAAACAAATAAAAATATTTGATTACATAATACGAATTTGCTTGAATTTTGACGTTATTGACATTAGATTATTAAAACTATGTGTAAAATTTCAAAAAGTTTAAATTAAGAAATCAGAAAGATATTGACAAAACACTGTAAATATTGCGTTAGATGATTGATAAGGAAAACATCGACTTCAGAATGTTGTGATGTTTTCGTCTCTTAAACAATAGAGTATTAACTAGACTTACGTCATAATGTTTACTTCCACACTGTACCACATTCACTACAAAAACCCTGTTTGGTTTTATAGCCACCACAATTCCAACAGCAATCTCTACTCTAAGAAAAAAGATAATATGATTACGCTTTTAGCAAAAGGGCTCCTTCTACAAAAATGTATGTTAAAAAAAACGAGCAAAAGTTAGGTTAGAATATCAAAACAGGTTTGAGAGCTGAGCGCTTTTATAACAATGTTCCTAAATTGAAAAAAAGGAAATAATATTATCTTATTATGAAGGTAGTGTAATTTAGACCAAGAATATATTTCATTAAATCAAATTTATCATTAACGTGTTTTTTTTTAATGCCAAAAGAAATACATTAATGCTATTTGTATTGAAAACAGAAACATGTTTATATAGCAAAACCCCATTTTGCCTAAATAATTATTTTGCATGAACATGTGTGTACATATACGCCACAACATGTAACAAGAAATTGTTGACGGACGGACGCACGGACTGACGCACGGACACATGACGGACGACCGACGAAGGGTGATCACAAAAGCTCACCTTGTCACTATGTGACAGGTGAGCTAAAATGAAACGTTTGGGCAAGGGAAAGGATGGCTGGGGAACGACTGTTGGTAGCCAAAATTCTGTGATAAAAGTAGGTAGGTAAAGTTACATGATAAATGTAAACATATTCTTTTCCATAAAGTAAAATGTGTTCCTTCATCGTTATAAGCATACACATATGCTTTCATATTACATCGTTTTAATAAGATTTTGTCTTCAATTTGTCTGTCAGTATGTACGGAGTACAGAAATACACAATAATTGTTTAAGGTCTAGTTGATGAGAATAGATAAATTTTAAATTCTACGTAAACAAAACGAAAAATTGAGATGACTAATGAGACAATATAACCTAATCATATTGTAACTGAGTAAAGTACAGGATGTTTCAAAATTACTTATACAAGATTTATTTAAGAATCTAAGCCTTAGATACACACTATATTTTATCAAAATTTAGTAAATGTCAAATTTAATGTTTTTTATGTGATGCATAAACATGAGAGTATCCAAAGAAAACATCAGATTGAAAGTCAAGAGTATTTTTTCTAATATCTGCAACTGGTAAAAGTAGAAAGAATTTAAAACATTTTACAAAATTTCCCTCCCACGAGGAAACGTTTTTCATTAAACTGATACCAAAAATAAGCATTTCCGATGAATGTAAGTGATAGTTTAATTAGGAGAAACACAAGATTATTCAAATAATGAAGATCCATCAAGTGGTTCATGAGAAGAGGTTGGTACCTTTGAACAACAATGTTTACTTAGGATAACGGACGATGGACGACGGACATCCACTTTCGGTTCAGGTGAGCTATAAAGAAAATTCATGTTCAAATCTTTACCAGTTTCAAGAGCTTTTGTATTTGACACCATGATAATCAACTTGTCTCTCTTTAGGGCTTATGTTAACAGTTCAACATGTTTAAGAATGACATGCCTATTTTATGAAACTATTTTATTTCACTTACTTGACTGTTAGACCAGTATTTGTCACATTTTATCTCGCCTTTATTAACGCTTTTACCAGTGTATTGCTCAATACGTTCTGGTACCTTTTCTTTGACATTGCCTTTACCGGGTTTGACTTTAGGTGAATATCTTGACTTACTATGAGATTGTTTCAATGTGTCGCAATATGTACCAGCATACCCTTTGTCCATTTGTAACATCGATTTATCATACTGCCTTTCATTACAAATTTTAGTTTTTTCCTCTGGTGCTTCAACACATTTTTCTATAACTGGATAGTTTACAGTTTGTACACATTCCATTCCACGAGGTACATATGTTTGCCCTTTATATTCAAAAAATAGCTCTGGCTCTTCGTATGCTTTAATGGTTTCCGCTTCTAGTTCATATTGTTCTTCCCATTTTTCAACTTTTGGCAAGGGTTCTGATTCTAGCTGTATAACGTTTTCAAAGACTGCTGATTCGTGACTCTCATATTTTTCACTTGTTAATGTTCCTTGCACTAGCGTGTTTTCTTCTTCATATAATATTGATGTTAGATCTTGATATTCTTCACTTGATACTGATGCTTGCACTAGACATTCTTTACTTGATACTGCTTCTTGTCTCATTTGTTCATCTTCGAGATACGCAATTTGTTTTACATTGCGAACGTACTCTTCAACTTTATTATCAAACACTGGTTTGAAGTTGTCCTTGTCAGTAGTAATATTGATTTCTGATAACGTTTTTGTAATTTCTTCGACAAGAGATTCCCCTCTTTTAAGACTGATGTAAATTAGAACTTCCTTACCGGCAGTCGATGTTGTAAGCTGGTGCTTAAGATCCTGTAGCTCTTTTCCGAAGTTTTTCAGTTCTTTTGTCATTTCCTCGGAGTATTTTGAATTTCTATCGACTCTTTCATTCATCTCATCTAATGCATTTTTCATTAACACGTCAAACATTTTGTTCAATCTACTTCTATACCCCTCCAATTCCTTTATGTATTCTTCCTTTGAGTTTTCATTAACTTCGGTCTTATGTCTAATTTTATCAGCGTATGACTCTATCTTGTCCAACTTTTCTTGTGTATGCTGAATCATTGTTTTTATTTCATCATTTAAACAAATGTTCTTCGCTGATTCTAATACATATTCCATGTTGGCACATGCTCTGCAAAAAGAAAATTATCGATTTAGTGATTTTTCGATTACAGCAGGAAGACGCTGCCATATAAAAAAGTCCTCATGTTTTATAATACTAATTTTCCTAGTCCAAATATTAACAATGTATTATTCTTCTGATATTCATGCATTCATCAAGACTGTTTGTAATAAATATAACAACATAAAAAGTGGCAAATATATGTATAAAATTGTTAAGTTTGAACTGTGGCTAGAGTGTTCAGATATGTTACATCTTAATATTTTTTAACAGTGCATTGATTTATAAACGTATACAGTGCAACCTCTGTATAGCAACACTCTTTCGAAGATACAAATATTGATTGTTATGTAGAGGTTGTTGTTCTATAAAAGGTAAATTTGCTAGTATGTTTCAGCTTAAGGAAATTTTGATGATGTTGTTATAGAGAGGGTTAGCTTAAAAGAGTGCTGTTTTGGAGAGATTGTACTGTACATTTAGTGAACATGAACACGCAGATTGTATCGTTTGTTGTAGAAGACATAAACAACTGAAAAGATATTATTACCTGTGCTTTAACGAAACACATACATGACAACACAGCAACTTATGTTCTCCACAGAAGAATTCCAGATTTTTGTCATGTGTAGTACATTTGTATTGAAGATTTGACCAGACTGCAATATCATCATGTTTCAGGACAATATGTTTTGCAAGATAAGGCACTCTCGGGTGCAGCTCGAAGCAGTCCTCACAGTAATATGCCTCACAGTCTGTGCAGTAATACTGGGATTCTATCTTCTTATCCTTCGTCTTACACGGAGTACAATGTTTACTGTCTTCCACAATAATGTTCAAAGCCATCCTGAGTAAAATGAAACGCAAATGTTATAATAATAAAATATGCGAATGCCACTTTGGGTAAATGGCTTATAAGTCGAACATTTTTTTATTTATTTTTATTTTTGTAATTTTGTAATTAAATATAGAACAAAAAGTAGAATCTTCAAAAAAAAAAAGAACAAAAGAAAGAACAAAAGCAACAATGAAATAATATCTAAAAGGTATAAAAATATTTAGATCGTAACAAACTCATTCCTGCTGATTAATTCCCTTTATCAATAGGATTGCTTTTTAATTGAGTTATGAATCACTTCATAAATCTCTCATATACGTAAATATGCGTACTTTTTAATTTTTGACGACATCACATGTTGTTTTCATTTAAAGTTTAGCTTGTATTTTACATAGGAAGTCTACGTTAAACTGAAAGGGTCGCCAACCCATGCGGCTATTAGATACCGTACACACACAGACAAAGTGTCCCGATTTAGGTAACATTTTGCCTATGTTTTCCTTTTAACTTGACTGATTTTCATTAGATAAAGTGCATAAAAGACAAAATATGAGTACTTTTCTCCAAACAAAGCGTATGCCAATAGCTCCCAGAGCTTTTTTTCAAACATTCCGCCCCGCTCCTTTTACGGGGAAAACTGTGAAGATAACGCTTTCAAACTCTAAAAGGGCTATTCTGGATTAGCAATACAAGTAAGTGCTTCAAGACAAAAAGTAGATGGCTCCCGTCCCTATGTTTAATCTTATTTACATGTATCAGTGTTCTTCATTAGGAGGGAAGTAACTCCAGACGGTTGTTTTTACATTGATATTTTTTATTGCCCCTGGCTCCAAACATAGGTATATATGGTTCGGCCATCAGATAAAATTGTGCTAATTTAGAGTCTTAAAATTTTCTAATAAAATGTTTCCTGTATTTATATGAAAAATAACCATGCAGCCAGGGAGCCAGGCTAGACAAAAAGTAGCGAGGAAACAGTTAAAAAGCATTGTAAAAATGCAAACAGTCCACACGTTTTGAAAACGGACGTAGTTTTTGTTTTCCACAAAATGGCCACTTTCCTAGTATTATATAAATATTGCATTCCTGAGAGGGTGATATGAAAAGTGTTCACCGCGAGATATGTGAATATAGACCGAGGCGCTAGCCGGGGTCTATATTCATATTTCAGGAATAAACATTTTTCATATCACCTCACAGATATGCAATATTTATTTTATTTTACCGAAAAGATGAAAAAAGTCAAAACATTTACTAGAAATTCAACGTAGATCTAATGATTTATGATACATTAAAAAGTAATTACTAACCAAATAATGCAGACAGATTTACGGAGTCTCAGTGTTGTTATATTTTCTGGTCCTTCGGGATAATTGATTTCAACTCATTTAGATTTGAAGATTGAATACTGCTTAAGCCGGTGCTAGAGGGTGTGGGTAGTGTTGTATTTTTCATTACTGCTCATGAACAGACTCGATCAAACCGAGTCTGCAATTTTCACTCTGCCTTGTTCTCGGTGCTTCCGAGGGATCTACTTTTCAGATTATATTTACTTGTTAGCAATCGTGGCGACTTTGCTGTGTTATAAGACTTTTTTGACAGATTTAGTCGTGACATTTACGTATCGTTGATCGCTATATTTATGCGCATATTTCAACACTGCGTTAATGCTGAAATCGACAGCAGTAACTTTCGAAAAACGACGATAACTTTCTTATTTCTAAACGAAACATACGAGTGTTAGCACTAATTTTCTTTGGTAGATCATTTCCAATCTGATGGTGATAGTTTCGATTTAATATTTAAGTTGTTTTCGAAATTTTGGCACATTGAAATCATTAATAAAAGAAAAATCGGCCGGGTTCACAAATGCCTGAACACCAGAAAAGGTAATTTAATCCTAAAGTATGTATAAGAGCCTCCTCTGACAATTTATAGTCTCAGTCTTTTAATCAATGCGAGAGTATCACTTTCTCAACGGGAGATATGAAACATGATGGCCCTTATCGCTCACCAGAGTTGAGCTGGCCTACTGACCTAGTTTTTGACTCCACATAATCTTGTTTCGAATTTGACCTAGATATCACCAAGACAAACATTCTGACCAAGTTTCATAAAGATTGGGACACAACTGTGACCTCTAGAGTGTTTAATAGCTTTTTCTTTGATTTGACCAGGTGACCTAGTTTTTGACTCCCAAACCCAGATTCAAACGTAACCTACAGATCATCAAGACAAATAATCTGACCAAGGTTCGTAAAGATTGAGTCACAACTGTCGTCTGTAGAGTGTTCACAAGCTTTTCCTTTGATTTGGCCTACTGACCTTGTTTTTGACCCAACATAACCCAGTTTCGAACTTGACCGAGACATCATCAAGACAAACATTTTGACTAAGTTCCATAAATATTGGGTCACAACTGTGGCCTAAAGTGTTTACAAACTTTTTCTTTGATCCGGCCTACTGACCTAGTTTTTGACCCCACATGACCCAGTTTCTACATTAATCTAAGCAAACATTCTGACAAAGTTTCATAAATAATGGGTCATAACTGTGAACTCTAGAGTGTATACTTTTCCATTGATCTAACGTACTGACCTAGTTTTTGACCCCACATGACCCAGATTCAAATAAATTCTACATAGAGATCAATAAGACAAACATTCTGACAAAGTTTCATAAAGATTGAGTCACAACTGTTGCCTCTAGAGTGTTCACAATCGTTTCCTTTGATATGACCGGATGACCTAGATTTTGACCACACATGACCAAGATTCAAGGTTAACTTAGATATCATCCAGACACACATTCTGACTAATTCTCATGAGTTTCGTACTTACATTATGGGCACTACAGTGTTGACAAGATTTTCCTATGATCTGGCCTAGTGACCTAGGTTTTGACCTTAGACCCCACATGACAAAGTTTCAAACTTGACCTAGAAATCATCAGGACAAACATTCTGACTAAGTTTCATAAAGATTAAAACACAACTGTAGCCTCTAAAGTGTTCACAAGCTTTTCCTTTGATTTGAAATAGAGAGTGGTGACCTAGTTTTTGATTCCACATGACCTAGATTCGAACTTCATCTAGTAATTAACAAGACAAACATTCTGATTAAGTTTCATAAATATTGGGTCACAACTGTGGTCTCTAGAGTGTTCACATGCTTTTCCTTTGATCTGGCCTACTGACCTGACCTAGCTTTTGACCCCACATAACTGAGTTCCAAAATCGACCAAGAGATCATCAAGACTAACATTCTGACCAAGTTTCATATAGACTGGGCTACAAATGTGGCCTCTAGAGTGTTCACAAGGCAAATGTTGACGGACGACGGACGCCGGACAATGACCGGTCACAATAGCTCACCTTAAGCACTTTGTGCTCTGGTGAGCTAAAGATAATATCAAATGCGCAGAAAATTAAAATAGCGCTATTGCGCATATGATATGAAATTATTGATCATATCACATGCGCAGAAATTGAAAATTACTATTTTTCGCATGAAATGTAAAATCACTGGGGAATATGATATATCATTCAAGTTTAACTGGACAATTTGCACTAGACATTTATGTGTCAGAGGTATAATGATATCAATTATCGACACATATAATCGGTAATGGGAAACATCCATCGTATCATATACTTTAATTACCATTAATATCATATAGGTATATTTCGACTGATATGACTTGTAGTCTTAGCAAGATTTCAAGATTCAAGATAGTTTATTCAGGCAAAAACATACAATATGTTCATTGCCGAACATGGAATATAACATTGTAATATGACGGTACAAAACAAGGTTTCAAAAAGTTAATATATGAGAAAAGTATGAAAATAATGATTAACAGGGTATAAGTTACATAGCAGACAAGTGCATTTTTATTTGTTTGCCGGTTATTGATGATAATCTCAACAGGAAGACTTTATTACTTCTCTTATTGTTTTCTTTTTCCACTTTACATTTTAAACATTAACTGAATAGGTTTTAACAAAAGTCTGTATTATATTGCAAAATATTTGATATAGGCCGATTTGATATAGATCTATATAGAGGATATTTGTTTGCTTTAGTGTAAGATCGAAATAATTATATTTCACCGAGTGAACACTATAATGCAATATTTTCACGAGTGGCGCAGCCACGAGTGAAAATGTAAATTATGGTGTTCATGAGTGAAATATATTTCGATCTTACACTTAAACAAACAAATTTTCTATTTATTTTATGCATTTCAAATGGTTTTTACCAAATTTATATTCAGTTTGTCCGCGCAACGTCACGTGCATCGCATCTTAACGTCATAATGTCGTGACGTCAGGATGTCTTTGTAGAAAAACTATAAATAGTTTTATAACGTTTCCTGATTTCTTTTACATTTTATTATGATAAAATGTAAATATTTATGATCCTTTTATAATTCCTTTACATCATTACCTTTATTGAGAATTATTTTGCAAGGAATTTCCTATCATTTATAATTCATATCAGTTCGCATTCAAACGTAGTTCCGTACCTGTGAAAAATAAAAATATAATTTTCACTGTTTGAAACAGTGAAAATATCAATTTTATTTCAATGCTAAATTTCAGTATTTCACAAAAGAGCATAAAATAAATGATTGTTTTAAATCTTCCACCGGCAACATTCTGGTGGTTGATACCCGTTTTTTTTACCCGGATATTTTATTATTACGTCTCATTCTTGCATACGACATATAATTACAGTGTACAATTACAACAAACTATTGCAAGACCATTCTATTTAAGAATTATAAGGGACTGCAAATATAATATAATTTCTGAACATATCATATAAAATATTCAAATAATTTACAGTTAAGATTCATGAATAACAAGACTCGACTTTTCATGGTGTTTGCCTCTGAATAAGAGCTTTGCCATTAAAAAGGGCATAAATCTCTCAAATTTCTAATCAAAACTATGGGAATTGTTTATAATGAGGTAACCTTTAACAGTAAACGAGTATTTAATTATCAATTCATTTGCTTGATAGCAACAGAGATCTTGGACATTATGTAAAAGGTAAAGAAAAATCTAAGTTAAAAAAAGGGACATAACTCTGTCAACACTGAAATCAGAGTTGTGGGGATTGTTTCTCTTTGGGCAGGTTTTGATAGTAGAAAAATATATGAAGTTCTAAGTCAAATAGCAACAAAGTGATTCTAAGTGATAGCAACAAAGATATTTGACTAAAAAAGGGGCATAAATCTTTCAAAATTCAAATTATAACTATGAGGATTGTCTCTCCTGGTGCAGACTGTTATAGATAATAATTATATAATTGTAAGTTCTAAGTCAATAGTTCTGATAGTAACAGAGATATTTATCAAAATCTTTAACCAACGGCACGCCAACAAGTATGCCAACACTGGTGTGAGTGCAATAGCTCTACATTTTCTTCGAAGAGTCGAGCTAAAAACTATGTGTAAAAACCGAGAAGCTGGCATTAATCTGGGCCTTTCACTGGCCTAAAAACTGCCATAAAACGATTCAGTTACCTAAAAAACTGATAGGCCAAAACAACACTAATGTGTATCTGGTAAAAAACGGTTTAAAAAAATCAAGTATTATAACAGATCAGATCTGTTGTAAACTGATTAATACCAGCCTCTCGTTAAAACATACTTTTACAACATTTAATTTTGTAAGATTACAACAAACATGGTTTAAACAATTTGTTGCATTACTAATGTAGCTTAACTATAAAAGTGGTATTTACATATCACATTATAGATATATTACAGTTAAAATTAACTAACATGAACCACAAAGCATCAAATTAAGATTTAGTGAATAATTGTACTGTTCAGTGCAAGACCCAGTCCCATCCACCAAAGAAAGAACAACACTGCCATTAATGGCAAAGCCAGCAATGACCATGCCACGTCAGCCCCTAACATGACAAACGAAGTCCCACTTTGAACACATACAATCATTTGTTATCCTACATACAAAATTATAAAGAACTTTAAATAATTCGATAGATCACAGTTAATAAATGAAAATTTCAAAATTGAATATCGATCTTCAGTAATAGAAATTAGCATATGTTGATGCTTTATGGTGCATTAACTATACAGCATGTTGTTTCTGGTTTTTAAATCATATAACAGGTTTTGGCACTTATTTTTATCATGGCTTCATCAGATAGTACAAATACCAATTTTTCTTTATCACCTAGGTTATTATAATTACTATTAACTTCACAGGCTTTGGTACATAGGTCAGTCTGGAAACTTTGATAGGCATTACAGTGGAATAAAACATGTATTTCATTTTCAACACTATTCCTACAACAAGAGTGCAAGAATGTCACAATATACGCCCGTCACAGCAAATTTCTTTACTCTAGCACCTGTATTTGCAAATGGAATTTTAACTTTGTGGTTGTTTAGTAATAACTAAGTGTTTTGTTTTTCTAAGTCCACAAAAAAACTCCTTACCAGGTAGAGATACCTTAAAATACACCTAAAATTGGAAAGTAACATGTATGTTGTACCACAGAAATGTGGTCTTGGTTTTTCCCTACGGTCAATTATAAAAAAGTTACAATATAAGTTATTTATAGTAACAACTAAGGGAAGTTAATCTCAAAAAAAAAAAAAAAATAAATAAATAAATAAAAAAAAGATTGTAAGTCCTCAAAAAAATCTTTACCAGGTAGAGACTGGTCAAAATACACCTCAAAAATGGATGTAGCATGCATATTGTACTACAGAAAAGTGGTCTCGATTTTTCCCTATGACTAGTAATGAAAAAGTTACAATATAAGCTATTTATAGTAACAACAAAGGGAAGTAATTCGAAAGAAGGGAACTGCGCATGACACTTCGTCTCATGATGGTGTATAATTGTGTCAAGTTACATCAAAATCCCTCCATGCATGAAGAAGAAATGCTTCGGACAAAGTCATTCTTGTATCTGACCTTTGGCCTCTAAGTGTGACCTTGACCTTAGACCTAGGGACCTGGTTCTTGCGCATGACACTACGTCTCGTGGTGGTGAACATTTGTGCCAAGTTAAATCAAAATCCCTCTATGCATGAAGAAGACATGCTCCGGACAAAGTTTTCATTCTTGTATCCTTTGACCTCTAAGTGTGACCTTGACCTTAGACCTAGAGACCTGGTTCTTGCGCATGACACTCCGCCTCATGGTGGTGAACATTTGTGCCAAGTTATATCAAAATCCCTCTATGCATGAAGAAGAAATGCTCCGGACAAAGTTTTCATTCTTGTATCCTTTGACCTCTAAGTGTGACCTTGACCTTAGACCTAGGGACCTGGTTCTTGCGCATGACACTCCTTCTCATGATGATGAACAATTGTGCCAACTTTCATCAAAATCCCTCTATGCATGAAGAAGATATGCTCCGGACAAAGTCATTCTTGAATTTGACCTTTGACCTCTAAGTGTGACCTTGACCTTAGACCTAGGGACCTGGTTCTTGCGCATGACACTCCGTCTCATGATGGTGAACAACTGTGCCAAGTTTCATCAAAATCCCTTCATGCATGTAGAAGATATGCTCCGGACAAGGTCTGTGGACGCCGCCCGCCCGCCCGCCCGCCAGGGGCGTTCCCATAATACGTCCCGTTTTTCAAAACGGGCGTATAAAAAGGACAAAGACGCAGGTTTTCAGGAATATTCTCATATCTACCCGTTTCTAGTTTTAGAGGTGCAACACCACATCTAAACTTGGCAAATGCAGCTTTATGTTTAGCTGGAATAAAAGCACTAACATATTTTTCCGGTACAAAGTCATGTTTAAACATTTTATAGGTTCTCAGTTTATTTCTTCCTCTACCAGATGGACCAGAATCACAGTTAATAGCTTCTTTCCATGAAACAATAAACCTTTGCATGGAATAAGTTACAACCCTATCACAAAAATATTTAGAAGAGGTTGTATTACAGTTAACAAGCATATCTGACAAATTTATATCATTCATATGTTTTCGTACTCTAAACTCCCAATTTTTACATCTAAAGTTACTCTTAGTATTACAATAAGCAAAAATTTTATGATTAATTCTATCATTATCCATTATACTAATTCTATGCCAATGTTGTGCAACAGTCTTCCATTGTTTAACAACTGGAGGTTGCCAAGCATGCTCCCCATACACAGCATTATTAGGTGTATAACGACCATATCCCAAAACAAAGCGCATTGCTCGCTGTACAGCATTGATACATGAATAAGTTTGCGTTCCCCAAACAGAAGCACCATATGAGATTACTGGCCAGACGGTGCTGTCATAAAGCTTAGTAAAAACAGCATATGGCATACCGCCAGCAGACTTATATTTAGCAATCAATAAACCGAGTGCTCTACCAGCACTTTGTGCAACACATTTGGCTGTGACATTAAAATCTAAAAATTCATTCAGCAATAAACCAAGATATGTGTATTTGGTTGTTACTTATAGACTATGATTGCCACCGGATATGTTGTATTCAGTCCACAGATGCTTTCTCATTAAAATTTATCAATTTATCAAGTATTTTCAAAAAATTCTGTTTGTTTAGTATTTCCAATTACAACTTATTTTTGTAAGTGTTGGCAAATGTTCAAATGTGGCGGTAAATGACAAAATGTATATATTAATGAATACTAGTATATTGTTTGTTCTGAGTCAGTAGTATCGTACCAAGGCTATGTCCTATTGCAGATTAAACTATAATACCCGATGGTCTGTGTCACAAAATAATAATTCGTGTAAGAATCGGTCTTTCAGACTATGGAAATTATTCATAGAAGCAAGTGTAGAAAAAAATTTCGGAACTGTTGACATTGTCAATATTGATAAAGTGGATTCAAATATAGCCTTAGACAAACAGGATTTGATTTTTTTTTGTGTAACTTGAAGCATAATCTAAATACTAACAAGAGCTGTCGGAGGACAGCAACGCTCGACTATTCAACAGCCTTGTCAATTGAATTAATACAAAAGTTGAAAAAGGGGCATAATTTTGTAAAATGCAAAGTAGAGGTATTGAACCTCTGTACTGCATGTCATATCATGACAGTGAACAAGTGTGTGAAGTTTCGATCCTTTCCAATTTGTGGATACTGAGAAACCAGCTTACATACAAAAACTTAACCAAAAACTGCTAAGTCAAAAAAAGGGACATAATTTTGAAAAAAAAAGAGTAGAGTTATATTTATGGGACTTGCTTAGTGCATGTCAGATCATGACAGTGAACAAGTATGTGAAGTTTCAATCCATTCCCATTATTAAGTACTGAGATACCAGCTTACATACAAAACCTTAACCAAAAATTTCTAAGTCGAAAAAGGGGCATAATTTTGTAAAAAAGTAAAACAGAGTTATGGAACCTGTGCAATGTAGGTCAGTTTATCACAGTGAATAAATGTGTGAAGTTTCAATCCATTCCCACAAGTGGTTACTGAGATACCAGCTTACATACAAAACCTTAACTAAAAATTTCTAAGTCGAAAAAGGGGCATAATTTTGAAAAAAAAAGAGCAGAGTTATGGGACTTGCTTAGTGCATGTCAGATCATTACAGTGAACAAGTATGTGAAGTTTCAATCCATTCCCATTAGTAAGTACTGAGATACCAGCTTACATACAAAACCTTAACTAAAAATTTCTAAGACGAAAAAGGGGCATAATTTTGTAAAAAAGCAAAATAGAGTTATGGAACCTGTGCAGTGTAGGTCAGTTTATCACAGTGAATAAGTGTGTGAAGTTTCAATCCATTCCCACAAGTGGTTATTGAGATACCAGCTTACATACAAAACCTTAACCAAATCGGGACGCGGACGCCGACGCCGACGCGGACGCCGACGCATGGGCGAGTCCAATAGCTCTACTATTCTAAGAATAGTCGAGCTAAAAACGTTGCAAAATGTGCAGGAAGGAAAAAATGAGGACTTGTTTGAGCAAGATTATGAAACAGAGATTTATGTTAAGAATCTTGCTTGGTCACTCTAGGGATCTTTACGTTTAGTTTAGATTTGGGGTTGCCCTTATACGTCTTGAAATGGTCGGTTTGACAGTACCACTGGAGCAAAGAATATGTTTGAATTGTTATACTAATACGATTGAAAATGAGGACCATGTTTAAATTATGTGGTCACTTTATAGCTACATTGTATTTTTATATATTTTTAGTCACTTACAGACTTGGGTCATTACATGACGGAGAAAAAAAATTCTTAGGCTCCAATATTGTGGATGTGATAAAACATTTTGTAAAATGGTGTTTTGTTTAGAAGAAGTATAGGTTTTTATTTTGAAGTTTTTATATGTACGCATGTGAAA